>NW_027069484.1:2092772-2185117 GCF_002906115.3 Quercus suber
CTACAACTTATCATCTTAAAAAAATTATTATGGCCTAAAAGTCATTTCCACATTTTATCAAAAAAAAATTATTTCCACATACTTCTCATAGAATAATTAAGAGTTTATTTAGTAAAGAAGTTTGAGTAATGTTGTTTATAATTTTTTGAAATACATATAAATATAAAAATATATAAAATATATATAATGTTGTTTAAAAATTAAAAATATATTATTTAACTATTCTACAAAAATTACCAAAATCCTTGATTTATTTCTCGAGAAAAACTTCACAATTAACGAACCGGCAAAAATAAATTTGTGCTTTTAATTTACCAAAACGATGTCTGGAAGTTTTTTTTTTTTTTTTTAATTCAATCTGCAAGATTTTATAGGAGCTTTAATTGATGTACTTGTAATGTTCTATCAAAAATAACTACTGTGTCAGAGGTCGCAGATGGGACTAGTTTGGTTTAGACTTTGGAGACAATCCCAAAAAAACCAAACACCTCACCATTCACCAACCAAAAATTTCAGGATCTTTCTCGTAGATAAACTTAAAAATGATTTTATTTTTTATCATTTACGTAGCTTATAATAAAAGTGCTTGCATGGCATCAATTATTTTTTCATGAATAGACCAGAAATTCATTAATACTCTCTCATTTTTGAAACCTACCAAACATTACTCCATTCGTGAAGATGTCAGTTTGGCATGTCAAAGCTAACTGGATGTTTCTTAAATCTTAGCTGTTTCAAAAAAAAAAAAAAATTTGAGAAAGATTAGCTGTTTCAAAATTGATCTAACCTCATAGCATATCATATCAGGGCCCCAAAAAACACCTAGTAGTATCTTTTCTTAACGCGCGTAACGGATTTGATACCTTGCTGTATTCCCTAAACTATGAAAACGTATCTTTAGCAGAAGGGCCAGGTTTTAATAATTTCAATGTTGAACCAAAAATCTTTCTCAAAAAAAAAAAATGTTGAACCAAAAATATAAAAGCAAAACTTTAAACACTTATTTTTCTTAGGTAGAATTTATTTGAACCTCGTACAATATATTAAATGTATAAATGAGAGTTACACCAACCATTTTTATGAAAAAAAAAAAAAAAAAAAAAAAAAAAAAAAAAAAACAAAGGAACAAATATTATTTTAATCAGTTGGAGAATAAAAAATGATTTTTTTTTTTTAAACTCTCAACTACAGCGCACAGTCATATGTAACTGTGCAACGTAGCAATGTAGGTAAAAATTTTACCTTTAGATCCATTATTGCAACCCTCTTTTTTATATGTAGGAATGCTAAAAATAACTTTTTAGCACCATTATTGCTAGTGCTCTAATGGAGAGCACTGAGCTCAACTGCTTATTTGTGGAATGCTAAAAAATAATAGAAAGAAATCATGTAAGTATCAGTGCTTTTACTTTCGTAAGGCAACCATGATTAAAGTTGCTTAATCTTTCGGTGGGAAGTTTTGAACATCAATTCAAACAATGGATATACAAAGCCTTTATCTTTTTCTTTTCTTCTTTTGCCGAAAGCATTTATCAGTACAAACAAATTTATATAGTATAATATATCTATATATACCTAAAGAAACAATATATCCACAACATTTTCATAACAAATCCTAAGTAAGCAGGTTGTTACTGGTTGTTATTATTGGGGCAAAAAAGCAATCTTAGTGTTAAGTTCAAATTTGAACTAATAACAACTAACTACTTGTGATTTGTTGTGAAAATGTTGTAAAAATGTTTTGGATGTAGCATGTCTCATATCTAAAAGCTGAAGTGTAGCATTTATTATTACTACGCTCCAGTTGAGCCAAGTCATCGGCCATGTCACATTCTTTTCTTTTTCATTTTTTTAAACATTATTAAAATATAAAAAAATAGTGTAATTTTACACATTCTCTAACTCATTAAATCCAACTCACCATTAATTCAATCATCTTCCAATTCTCAACTCTTCATTTTCCCCCTTTGAACCCAATTAGCTCTTTTCAAGTTCAAACCCTTAAACTGCCACCCTTACAATTAATTATGTTATTTTTAACTCTATAAATTTTCAATTGCTCTCAACTATCCATTGAATGTTTTCTTATTTTTCACCTTTCACATTTTTTTTTTTGGGATAAATTATGTAGAATCCTCTCTATAATGATTGAGCTAACCACAACCCACTCACCATCCCCATTTACTCCATTAAAACCCAACCAGCTAACTATTTGAATTCACAATTAACAGTCCTAGAATTTAATAGGATAACATTGAACACCAAGCATAAGCATATTTTCATGGACAATTCAGCATCCATAACCATCCATTACACAACAAAACCACAAACAAAAACAAAAATACCCTTTTTTTATAAATAAAAATCACTCTTACAAGCTGAATTCAATTATGCATCTGCAACTGCCCATTAAAACCAACCGCCCTCCCTTCCCCAAAAAAAAAAAAAAAAAGAAGAAGAAAAAAAACAGAAGACATTTACACCAAATATTCAACATCAAGCATAAGCATATGTTCATTGGTTGTTCATTCACCGTAATATTTCTTAACCTTACAATTTCTCTATCCATTCATCTCCCTTTTATTTTGACTCTTCTTCTCCCCATTTTTTTTCCTATAAAAAATCGTTATTTTCTCTTCCATTCAATTCATATTTTGCTCACAAAAAAAAAGTGAATACTCTCTCTCTCTCTCTCTCTCTCTCTCTCTCTCTCTCTCTCTCTATATATATATATATATTCTTTCTTTTGGTGGATGTTTAATTCTTTAGATTGATGAATTTTTATGTTTAACTCTACTTTAGGTTGATTTGATTTGGTTATATTTTAATTTTTTATCTTTTTAATTTTATTTTCTTTGTTTATTGCATATTATCCTATGAAATTACAAAATTATTTAATGTTATTCTATTACATAACATGACTTAGATAATTTGGTGTTTACAACTATACATTTTCTTTTGAATATTCTTCTACTCATCTTCTTTTATATAATTTTGTTATTTGTCTTGCATTCTCTTCCAAAAAATGTGATTGTTCTCTCTCTCTCTCTCTCTCTCTCTCTCTCTCTCTCTCTCTCTCTCTCTCTCTCTGCTATTAATTTTTTCTTGCAACTCTAATTTAAATTGATGAATTTTTTTTTTTTTTTTTGGTGTCTCTACTTTTGGATGATACACTTTGGTGGTTTGTTTTTTGAGTTATTTATCACATGTACTCTCTATCCCTCTTATAGTTTTGGTTTGAATTTGAAAGTTCAAAATGCGTGTAAAACACCTTTGAACGTTTAGACCCCAAATTACAAAATATCAATTCAAGCTTATAATCAAACAATTAATGTGCGGAACATGAACATAAGCCAAACATAGAATTGATATGCAATCTAAACCAATTTAAAATCACATTCACAGCAGATAATAAACGGTAAAGATTAAGGGAAGAGAGATGCAAACACAAAGACAACACGCGATGTGTTATCAAAGAGGAAACGAAGCCCTCGCGTAAAACCTCTTCGCCACCCTCCAAGCGGTCAATAATCCACTAGAAAATGTAGTTGGGATACATGAACAACAATAGACCCTCCAAGTCTAATCTACCTAGGTACCTAAGCCCTCTAAGCTTCCTGCTTCAACGAGATTGCGCCGAACCTTTTTCTTTTCTAGCTTACCAGATTCCGCTATAGCCCATAGCATCAACCAATAACCAATGGTTTCTTTCCAAATTGCTTCCCTTAGCACCAATAGACCTTCTCACAGACGTGGGTGTGGTGAGACAAGGTTTTGGTCAATAGCCTCTCAAGGATGTAACAATGGAGAGGAAGAGAGTAGAGGAATTTGTAGAGTCTCTTAGATGAAGATTGGGGATGAGGCAATCTTGTTTTGCTCTAGGGTTTCTCTCACAAAATTCTCTCTGGAAGCTCTCTACATTTCGTGGGTATAAGGGTCTATATATAGTGGTGTGTGTTTGGAATACGAAGAGACAGTTTTTGCCAAACAGGGCTGGTTAGCGGCTTAGCCTGCGCTTGTCCAAGTCACGAGTTCAAGTCGTGACGTAACGGCCTGGCCAGCCTAGGACTTTTGTCCTGTAGTGCGACAGCTGGCGCGACCCTTCAGCTCCCCTGTGTGCTTCTCACGTGCCTGCAGTTGGCGGCTTGCTAGTCGCGAGTCCTACCGCGAAACTCTGCTTCTTTGCACAAATTTGAGCTTTTTTTCACACTTTCTTCATACACTACCCTTACATGAATCCCACCTAAATACAGGGTTACTAAGTACTAAATTATAAGCAAATTGGCATGGAATAAAGCCAACAAGATGGTTGATAAAATTCAACCTTACAGAATTAATTTGTAGATATTTTAGAAGTGAGATGATTATGTATTTGAATGTTTCTATAAATTATTTGAGTAATATCCATTATAAATTTGTGATGAGATTTGGTTATCATGATAATCTTTTTTAGAGAATGAGAAATTCAAATAATTAATTTTGGAACTTAAAATTTTAGTTGTAGAAAAAAAAAATCATAACACACAAAACAAAAGTTTGAATAATATAGATCACTTGAAAAAAAAATAGTATTTCTATCTTTTATCTCAAAAAAAAAAAAAGGAATAATATCACATGTACTCTCTATCCCTCTTATAGTTTTGTTTTGAATTAATCTTTAGATATTTTAGAAGTGAGATGATTATGTATTTGAATGTTTCTATAAATTATTTGAGTAATATGCATTATAAATTTTTGATGAGATTTGGTTATCATGATAAACTTTTTAAGATAATGAGAAATTCAAATAATTAATTTTGGAACTTAAAAATTTATTTGTAGAAAAAAAAATCATAACACACTATACAAAATTTGAATAATATAGATCACTTGAAAAAAAAATATAGTATTTCTATCTTTTATCTCAAAAAAAATAATGGAATAATATCAATCGAATGCACCTAAGTTTTCCAAAAAAAAAAAAAACTCAAAATAATAGATTGATATATTTGTAGAGATGGAGATATGAAAAATAGTTTAAGAAATAATATCTCCAATAAGTTTTATAGAATAAATCATTCATTACACTATGTTACAAAATAGTTGTATATTCTCACACATCGCATGGGTTGTGACTAGTTAAAGTAAAAGCTGAATAAGATTCTTTTCCTTTTTTTTTTTTCCCTTGTTAGTTTGCAATTTAGCATCAGATTTAAGTCAATTTTTTTATACAAAATAAAAATTCTACTCTAACCTAATCTAAATGTGTATATATGTGAGAAAGCACCAAGCTCAACTGCTTTATTAGTGAATGCTATAAAATAATAGAAAGAAATCATGTAAGTATCAGTGCTTTTACTTTCGTAAGGCAACCATGATTAAAGTTGCTTAATCTGTCGGTGGGAAGTTTTGAACTTCAATTCAAACAATGGATAACATTATACAAAGCCTTTATCTTTTTCTTTTCCTGTTTTGCCGAAAGCATTTATCAGTGTCCTTTATCTTTTTCTTTTCCTTTTTTGCCGAAAGCATTTATCAGTACAAACAAATTTATATAGTATAATATCTACTAACTATATAAAAAGTGTCTATGGTTATTTCTACCGTTGGTTTGGTTTATTCAATTTTTGTCTTTTAGTGAGGCAATATGTTGCGTAGGGTTGTCCACGGGTCCCCAAACCCGATCAACCCGCTGGACCAACCCGAAACCGAACCGCCACCACCCGAACCAACCAATCCAATGGTCGGCGGTGGGTCGCCATCCACGAAACCCGATACCCTCGGGTCGGGTGGCGGGTTTCCTCCCTAAAAGCCCGAGCCACCCGACCCGACCATAAAATCAACCAAATCCAGCGACATTCAAAAGTTTTCTGACAAAAATTTACGAATACTAACGATATTTTTGCTTTTCTAACAAAGAGCTGCTTGAAATTCACCAGATCCGGTGAGATCTCGTCCAGATCTAGTCCAGATTCAACGGATCCAGCAAAATATTGGCCAAATCTCGACCGATCCGGTGAAATATCGGCACGGCGGTGAAACCCGAAACCGACTGGCATAAACCCAAAACTCAACGGACCCAAACCGGACGATCTAACCACTATTATGGGTAGGTTTCGGTTTTGTTTTTCACCCACCTGAAAAATTCGGGTAGAGTCCGAGTTGGGCACAAACCCAACCTGGCCTGACCCGTGGACACCCCTAACGATGCGTGTTGGTGCAAAAGAAGTCATTCATTCACTATGAGACCAAAACAAAACTTGATGCATAGCGTTTCACATGCTGGGTCTACTAGCCGCTAGGCCTCTTTTTTTCTTCTTTAACATTTATATGTGTGGTTGTGTAACACTTGGGTTATAAATCATGCTTTGAGCTTATTTCCATTTTTATTTTTAAAGATACAGTGTTTCTGTTCGTAGTTGTTATACCTGATTTCCTACCCAACAAATTGTCAAAATACCAACAAATTATCATAATATTTTCATAACTAATGAAGTGTCATTTTTTATAAGACAAAATAAAATAATAAACTATCAAACCCAACCCAATCACAATTGAAAATAAAGCTCTTATGAAAATGTTATAACATTTTTGGTATTGTCATATTATTTTTACAATTTCTAAGGTGTCAGTTGCATATAGATCAAATAAGACAAAACTAGGATATATCATATAACTATATAAGGATGTATCACAACTTAAAATAAAGGTGTTGTTAAAATGTGACATTTTGTTGTTGTCATAATATTTTCACAACTGTTAAGGTGTAAGTTTCTTAAAGCATTCACATTAACTCGTACAAAATGGCATAAGAGCCAAATTTTGTCCAACCAATCCCAAAAGTCACTTACATCAACTTATGCATCTATTGTGCAAAATTCATTTTAGTTGTAGTACTTATGCAAATATACACAAGCATTGTTGTTGTGCATTTTAATTAGTTTTTATTATTTTTTGAATTTTCTCCAGGATGAAGAAAAAGAGTGGATGCTGGTTTTTGTTGTTGTCACAATATTTTCACAATTGCTGAGGTGTGAATAGCTTATAAATCAAAATAAATAAATAAAACAATAAAATATCATACCATGACCCACCACAACTTAATATAAAGGTATTGTTGAAAATGTGGCATTTTGTTGTTGTCGTAATATTTTCACATGTAAGTTCTTTATGGGCCAAAATAAAATAAAATAATAATTGGATGACACATATGCTTTTGTTATCTTGTTCTTAAAAAAAAAAAAAAAATTATTTTCTTGCTTGAAAGGGTGTTTATTAAAAAACTAAATAAGCTAAACATTATTGCTAGACGCATAAAATGGAATATGATAAAGAATGAAGTATGAATAAAAACCTTTGTTTTGGATGGTTGTAGTTATTGATGAAGAGTTTTAACTGCGTATGATATTATTCATTGTGAAAATTCAAATATTATGACAATGTCTTACTAGAACTTAATTGCTTACTGTTTGAAAAATGATATTTGTTATCATTTTTCTTTGTGATAACCTATTTGTTATCATCTTAGAATCATTTTAGTAAGTGGATATTGCATTTAGCATAGGATCTAAGAAATTATCATAGTAAAATAGATATTCATATGTTAAATAACTACGTTATTTGTTTGTAATCAATATTCTTATATGAATGATATTAGCATTATATGACATACATTTTTTAGTATATGATTTCATACTTCCTCAAATAGAAACTCTATCTTAAATTTCTCACCCAAATGGCAGCACGTGCCTTGCACATGCCACTCAAACTAGTCTATACATAAAAAGTGTGAATGAGTAAAGGAACAGTGCATTTGGTTTATTCAAGTAGCACAATTCTGCTGGCCCTTTCCTTCTTTTTTTTTGGGTTAATTTGCTTGTAAAACTCTATTAAAACAACAAATTTTATAATATTTTCACAGTTGTTAGAGGTGTTAAGTCTATATAGATAAAATTAAAAATTAAAAATATCACATTAGGACTAACTATAACTATATGTTAGGTTCTAAGTCTTAGGATTTTATGTATTTAGAACTCTAATTTGTAATGTTGGCAAACCATGATCAAACATTGTATTTAGTCTTATTTAGACTTGCTCAAAGTTGGTTTAATATTGTAAGTTTAAAGTAACTTTGGGAACACAGTGATATCTGCTTCCTCTTCCTCTCCATCTCTTTGAACAATGTTTTCAATTGCAACACACTTATCTACCGTAATGCTTTGAAGTTCCACAAGTAGTTTTGCAACAGAAGATGGGAATAAGTAACTAAGACAGTGACATCTATTTACTATAATAGATGTTAGGTTTTGAAAACCCTGAATTCCTCGTGGAACATTGTTCCACACTACTGTCAACTTAGATAAACTCCATAAGCCTAAAGTTTTCAATTGAGCAAGTACTGCCATTCTTTGGTTGTCATGGTCGACCTTTAGTCCTTCAAGATCAAATATCACTCTTAGTGAATCAGCCTCATTTAATTTAAGATTTTCTAAATTCAGTAACCACAGGATTATGTTGGATGAAAACAATTTATGAGAAATGTTAACTGCAGGATCCCCAGCTGTACAAAAACCAATGAGTTTGGTAGACAGGATATGCGTATTGATGTTAATTGTGGAAACTTGATCCTATCAAATGCCCTTTCATCTTCTTCTCCTTCCTTGAGGAAAATTTCTTCCATGTAATCACACCGTTCTATTTCTAACTCTTGGAGTTTAACCAAACCTCTCGCTATGGACAATGAAAAGACATTTTTCAAACGGCTGCATTTTGATAGCCGAAGAGATTTGAGGTTGCCAAAAAAAGCAAGCTGTGAGTCTGATCTGACATTTTTCAAACTGCTGCATTTGATAGCCCATGACATATTTCTTTTAATTCAACCAAATAAGACAGTTGCAGTGACTCCAGGATAGGCAACGCAGATTGTGGAGTCTGATCTGATGTGGTATCAATTACATATTCTACATCCTTACTATGACGTACACTTAGAACCTTCAAGCATTGAAAACCCTTTTGGTCTAACTCATACAGAATATTTTTTAAATTTTTACTTCCCTCAATTCTAAAATTTCAGATTTCTGTAAGAGTTGATGAAGCATCGGACTCTCTGGAATCTCACGCATGTCAACTCCCCAAAGTACCAAATTGTTT
Source organism: Quercus suber (assembly GCF_002906115.3). NCBI lineage: Eukaryota > Viridiplantae > Streptophyta > Magnoliopsida > Fagales > Fagaceae > Quercus > Quercus suber. The sequence goes on from NW_027069484.1 coordinate 2,101,902, forward strand.
TCAAACAAATAATCATGTGACTGATATTGGAATTGATCAGTAAGTGGGGGCCTATAAAACCCACCACTTATCAGATTACCAATAAATATATGAAATCTTGTCATATGATTTTTGAAGAGAAAGTCTTTTGGAATGACTTGGGGTTTTGTATACAAATTTCTAAAGCCGTTAAACGATGGGAGAAAGACATTAGTTCAGCAAGGCTTGCATTGGATCCCTCTTCCTCTCTGTTGCCTTCAGTAGGTTCCCATTCCATAAGGACTTCTCCCATATACAACTCTTCTAGTCGGGATAAACTTGATAGGAGACCAGGTGGAATTCGTTGAAGATCAAAGCATTTTGACAAATCTAGCAACTTTAAATGACTTAGATTTTTGGTTTCTCTCGGCAACTCCCTGATTCTAGAACCAAAAAAGCTAAGCATTTCTAGTTTCTTAAGTGCTCCAATTGCAGATACATCTTCGAACTTACAATAATCCAAATGCAGTGTCCGAAGGTTCAAGAACCCGGATTGATTGTGGTAGTGACAGAAAGGACATACCTTGCATAGACAATACCTTCAGTTCCTTCATCCCTTTAAAAGATTGGCTGGGAACATCTGTGTGTAAGTTTGCTACATGATAGCTGCAGAAGCTCAAGTTTCGGACACTCTATGTCTTCAGGATGATTTTTCATTTCTTGAGACATAAGGGAAATTGCTTTATAATGTCCATATTTATCTTTCTCTGGCCATTCTTCCATTTTATTATCACTTTCTACCAGAAAACCAAGTTCATCTGCCTTTGATATGGCAAAATCCCGTACAACATCATGCATTTTGACACATTCTACCTTCCCACCATCCAACAGTAGAGACACACTTTCAAGATTTTTAACGATTGCATGAACTCTATTTCTTGCTTCTGCCACATTATCAATCCTTTCAAACAACCTTCGTCCCACACCATATCTGACCAAATATTCAATGGGAATATCATGATCTTCTGGAAATAAACAGCATAGCAAAAAGCATGACTTAGCTTCATCACTTCCTAACTTATTGTAACTGAGCTCCATGATGGAATAGACCTTCGAATCTAGACCAGGAATATTTTTCGGGATAGACTTTTTAAGCTGCTGAAGAGCAGCATTCCACTCTACCTTGCTTTTGTTTTCTAGCGCTCTTCCAACAGTTATAATAGCAACAGGTAGACCTCCACATTCCTTCGCAACCTCCTTTGCTATTGGACGTAGATTGGGAGTATCAATACAATTGCCTGCCTTATCTCTCAAAAGACTCCACGCTTCTTCTTCAGTTAAGACTTTGATTGGAAAAATCTTCTGAGTTTTCATTTGTTTGCAGGCTTCTTCACTTCGTGATGTCAACAAGATTTTGCATCTATTGTGCTGTCCCCCATAAGGAATTCCTACTGCCTCTAGATCAAGTTCATCCCAACATCATCCAATATTACAAGGATACTCTTGTTATCCGTTAGTCTTTTTTTTAATCTTTCTTTTCTTACAAGTGAACCCTCTTCAACAAGTTTCAAACCCAGCATCTCCGCAATTTGACCTTGAATCTTTCCCAAGTCTTTATTCTGGGACACCTCTGCCAATACAACTTCATCAAATAACTTATCATCTTTTGCTCTTTTCGCTACCTCTTTTGCCATTGTTGTTTTTCCTATCCCCCAATACCACATATTGCAATCATGTTGATCTTGTCATCCCTTAGAGCCTCTAAAACTCTGATTGTCAGTTTTATTCTTGATTGAAAACCTTAAAACCTTCAATGGATGATGATCCTATTCCCTGTGGAGCTGCAGAATGCGATACCCTATCAAATTTCTTCTGTAGAACCTTAACAATGGCCTGGGTCATCTTCTTAGCTTTCCTACTCATGGAATAACGGGACTTCAGATTTGGATACCACCCATTCTCAGCTATCCTATCTGCTTCTTCTATGAATCTCGGCAGACCTTCAATGATCTTATCCACCTCTTGTACCCACAACGTAACCACAGGTGAGATTACCTCTCCATTCCATCTGGCTCTGTCAACCTTTAATTGCACCTCAGCCCTCTCAGCACACAGCGTCCGAGATTGTTCTTTGAGATTGTCCAAGTTGCTTTTGTGGTGAATCAGAAGCCAAAACTGTTTTACAAGGGGTGCCACCAAGAATTCTCCAAATTTTTCTAGAATTGAACTAGCAATTTCCATTTCTTTTCTTTGTTCGTTTGGATTCTCTGTAAATAAAGATAATTTTTTAACATGCAGTTATTCAAAACTGAGTTCATAGTGATGATTTCACTAAAGTGGACCTACTGATTAGATAGCTTTGGCACTGCAATTGAACTAGCAGTTATCACTATTTTTTTTTTTTTTGGGGAATGTGCTTTGATCAAGACTAATTCAAAACTTGTGATAAGTAAGTTGGTGCTATATGCATTTAGAATTTCTATTAGAAAAGTTGGGTGCAGATTATAGCCTTCACAAACAGATTATGATAAAGAAAAGATCATTAGAAAAGTTGGGTTTGCTATGGTCTTTGTTGAGGTTGATCTAAAGGCTGAATTTCCAGGTGAGATTGAAGTAGGTATGGGTGATGGAAATCCATTTCTTGTTGGGATTGAATATCCATGGATACCTGTGAAATGCCCAAATGTAATTTCTTTGGACATTTTGCTGCCAACTGTGGAAATATTGAAACAGTTGATCCAAGAAGGATGACTCAGGAGATGGGTGCCTATGAAGGCCAAGAAGGTAGCAGATGAAGTGAAGACTGATTAGTCTAGGTGAAAGAAAGCTCAGGTGAATGCTTCTAGTCCTAAGTTAACTCCAAATCCTCTTCCTCCAAGTAATAGATTTGCTGTTTTTAATTCTGCCAAACTAAAAAGTAGCTAGGCTGGCAGTAGGAGGAGTCGTAACTTCCCCACCAAAAAGAGCTTCTCCACCCTCACTCTTTAAGAAGTAATCTAAGAAAGTTGGCTGTGATACTAGTGAGCCATCAGTTAGGAGGGCTTTGTCTCCTTCCTCTCTCATCAATTGCCCATGAAGTGGTTAATTTGGAATGTCAGGGGTTTGAATTGCCCCTTGAAGCAGAAGTCGAAAAGAAAGCGAGGGAAATGGATTTTAACCTAGTGTGCTTGGTTGAAACAAGAGTAAGGGAGGAGAAAACAAGAGATTATGAATTCCATTTTACTTGGATGGAAATTATGTTTTTCTGTCTCTCAACATGGCCTAGGTAAAATCTAGGTAGAGGACATTTTTTCTATTCAAATTTGTCAAGTAATTTCCGAAGCTATTCATTGCAAAATATTTTTCAAGGATAAAACTGCCACTCTTCCTTCATTTATGGGGCTACTGAGGGTGTTGAGAGATAAATTTTGTGGGATAAGTTGGATCAGTTTTGCAGTCAAGTGAAGGGTTTTCCATGGATTTTGGCTGGAGATTTCAATGTGATAAAGAGTGCCCATGAATAGCATGGTGTTTTGGTGTTACCTGTTATGAAAATAAATTTAATTCATGTTTAGGTGACCTTGAGGTGTGAGATCATGCTGCTGTGTGGTGTTTCTATACATGGAGTAACAGAAGATGAAGACCAGATGAGGAGTATATACCACATTTGGCTTCAAAGGAATGCTATAGTCCATGAAGGTAGAATTTGGACTGGAGCAGATTAAAGAGAAACATCATTAAGGATGTCAAAGCCAGGCTGGGGTTTGAAACAAAATTTGAGAAATCTGTATTAAAAACTACCATTTGCTGTAATTGGGGATTGATCTAGACGGTCAGTGCTACTGTGCAGTCAGCGTGCTCATGCACCAATTTATTGCTTAGTCTCCTAGTATCCCTTAGTTTGAGTAAAGATGGGAAGATGTTGTTGATAGGGTATTGTTGCACTGTTGTGCTGGTTTGGCTCGTTTTGTTTTGTTGTGGTAGTTTCTTTCTTTGTAAACTTCTAGTTTGAGTGTAACTGGGAGGCTCCCCTAATATGGACCCTCCCTACTTGGTGTTTTGGGAGTTTTCCTTTTTTACTTTTTATTTTTTTATTTGTAATGAAATCTAAGCTGAATTACCACCCCCCACCCCCAAAAAAAAAAAAAAAAAAAAAAACAAGAGATTATGACTAATTCTTCTCCATCTTCAAGTATGCAATTGCAAATAATCTATATCTATATCTATATATTACTAAAAGCTGAAGCGTAGTGTTTAATGCTGCTGCTCTCACATTGCGCCACATCAACTACCACGTCATTCTTTTTTTTCTTTTATTTTTTAAAATATAATTTTCCTACAATTTTAAAATGGTTTTTACAATTTTCAATCCTATAAATGCAGCTCACTACTTATTTATTTACTTCCACTATCACCCTATAATAAATCTAGCCCACTACTTATTTATTTACTTCTACTATCACCCTATAATAAATCTAGCCCACTACTTATTTATTTACTTCCACTATCACCCATAATAAATTTGTATAATTAATCTAGCCCATCTTTTATTTATTTAATTCTATTATCAAGCCCAACCCAAAGCCTTTTCAGCTTAAAAAAAAAAAAAAAAAAAAAAAAAAAAACAACAAACAACAACAACAACAACTTGAAGCCTTTCAAGCTTTAGGGTTTTTTTTTTTTTTTTTTTTCCAATTTTCCTATAATTTTTTTAACATTTATTTATTTTTAATATTTACACTTCTCCAATCTTTCTCTCTCCCTTACCATTTCATATCCCCACTACTTCTTCAATCTTTCTCTCTCCCTTACCTTTTCATCTCCCCACTACTCTCTACATTAATATCATTCTTCCTATTTTCCTTCATCTTCCTTTATTTTTATCTCTTCTTATTCACTCTCTTACTATAAATTTGTCACTATCTCTTCTATTCTATGCATAGTTTTCCCTTACAAAAAAAAAAAAAAAAGGTTCCCTCTCTCTCTCTCTCTCTCTAAAGTTTTTGGTGGATTTTTTTTTTTTATTTTTTTTTTCTTGCATCTCTACTTTTGGTTGATAATTTTTTATATTCTTTAAAACTTTATTTTGGGTTAATATGATTTAGTTTTGTTTTTTAAATTTTGATTTAGTTTTGTTTTTTAAATTGTTGTTGTTGTTGTTGTTTTTTTATTTTATTTTTTATTCTCTTTGATTTTTAAATGTTATTCTATTGCGTTTTAAAGAATTAAATATAACATATAAAAATATAATATTATTCTATTATATAACATGATTTGGATAATTTGGTATTTATTCTGTTACATAGCATGATTTTTTATAGTATTCAATTTAGATGTTAAACTATGAGATTTTACTATTTTTTTTTTTTAATTTTCTAACCCTTTGTGGTGGACAAAGTACTCTTAATAATTGTATTAGAAGTACTCTATAATGCCATTTATTTAAAGAAAAGTAAAGGTTAGCGAAACGAAAATAATCGGATAGGTGACAAATTTTAACTTTTGCAATTTTATTTAAATTATTATTATTTTATAACAATGCATGTATAGAAATTTAATTCTTAGATTTTGCTAATAATTGTTTATTTGATAATATGTTTTGGGCAGCCGAAATTATGATTTCTACAAAGAAAATAACCTTAATAGATTATCAAAAACAAAATTTTATCCTAATATTGGTTCAATCAATAATTGTTAAGTTTTGTTAATTTTTTTTAGTTTACATTTTTTTGGTGTTTTGGATTGTTCCTATATTACATATTGTTCCTATAATAAATAAAAATATAATTACGAAATACATTACTCATTATTAGATTAGTTTAAATTGTAAAAAAAAAAAATTAATAAAACCACCATAAAAATTATTATCACGCGCAACGCGCGGGTTCACGGCTAGTATTACTAAAAGGTGAAGCGTAGTATTTAATGTTGCTACTCTCACATTAAGCCACATCAGCAGTTATGTCATTTCTATCATCTTTTCTAAATTTGTCCTACAATTTTAAAATAGTTTTTTATCAATTTTAAATACAGATAATTATAAAATAATTTTCATCCCTATCTTCACCATAAAGCCCACTTCTTACAAATTTAATATCCCATAAAGCCCAGACCCAAAGCCTTTTCAACTAAAACCCTTTGCTTTCACGATTTCAACTTTTTGTTTTTCCTTTCCTTTTGGTGCCCACGGTTTTAATTTCCTGTCTCCCACGTTTTAGTTCTTTCCCCTTCCCCACCTTCTCTGTTCTACGGTTTCCTACAGTTTCATATTTAATCATCGCCAGCCTCTCTCCCTTCTAACGGCAGCCTCTCCTTACAATATATAAATATTGACAGCAGCTAAACAATTCAGTTGAGGTATCTCTAAATCCAAATTTCTTTTGTGCTCTATTCTTTTGCATGATGTTTTTTTTTCCATTTTTACTGCCTCTTTCGTGCTGTGGTGTGGATGATTGTTATATATGTTGAATTTAATTACTTTATAAATCATTTTTCTTAGTGTGTTGAATTTTTGATGGCTGGGTCTTATCCTGTGTGGTTCCAACGACTTAGTGTGACTCTGATTTATTAGTGTAGTGCTGTGGTGTTTGCTTCCATTATTTGTTTTGTATGAGATGCAAAACCAACAATTGGTATCAAAGCCTACTTCAATATCATGATTGTATAACATATTGATTGGGTTTTAGAATCAAAGAAAATTGTTTTCCTAGTTTCATATAAAAATAGTGTCAGAGCCATCTATCGTTGCTTAGGGTTGAAAATAATTTATGTGTCCATATTATCAAAGGTGGCTCTATTGATCTTGGGGCTTAAGATGAAGATTAAAATAAAGATTTTTATATTTTAAAATATTTTTTAAATATATATATATATTTACTTAAAATCTATTCTTCTCGCATTTTTAGACATAAAATTACACATTAAATTTTTGTTTATACATGCATTTGAAAAAGAATCTAACATTTTTATATATTTTAACTCTACTTGATCGTGAATTGCATAAATAAAAAATAATAAAACATATTTATTTCATCACGCAATAAATTAGAATATTGGATTAAACAATAGAATAAAATAGTGCAACTAAAAGCAATAACACTGTTAAAAAACCAAATTCTAGAAAATTATAATGAAATTATATTTTCTATAAGTCAATTTTGATTATAAATTTATTTAGTAGTAATTAATTATATATTTATTTAATGCTTTCTTTTTCACAAAACTTTTTTTTTTTTTTTGGTTAACAAATGGACAATGGTCTATTATATACATGTATCAACTAAACAATTGGGTTTCTTATTATTTTTAAAAAATGAAAAAGAAATAAACATTGAATCTCACTAATTTAAGGCAGCCACCCACACATTTTACTTGAATTATAAAATTTTAAAAAAAAAAAGTAATAATCATATGGTGATACGAGTAGAGAAGGGGTTGGACCAAGTAAAGTGGTCCACTCTCTATCTCACACGCCGCAAGAAAAAGTAAAGGGAATGCATTGCAATTAACCTAAGATGCATGGTAAAAATATGGGTATGGCTGTATGGGTATGATACAGGTACGGAGATACAACATTTATTGAAAACCTTAAGGTACCATATGTTGAGAATTAATGTATTAATTACTTATTAAATATGTTTTATTTATATTTTTTTATATATTGTTAAACATTTATTTTTTATATATTCTTAATCATTTAATGGATACTTAATGAATTAGTATCCATTAAATGATATTTAGAATACAAACCAAGAAAAAAAAATTAAAAAAGTAAATAAAAGATAACTAGATAAGTGTTTAACATTGAAACCAATATATAAAACATATAAATAAAAATTCTTACAAGTTTGGGCTATCTCTCACTTTTGGGGTTGGGTTATAACAGCATCCAAGTCGTATTACGAGTGTATCCTAGATGTATTGGCACTTTAAAAAAAAAAATTTGGGTATGTAACTTAGAGGTATCTGGTATATACAAGTACGATACGTATCATATACGGATATGTGAGCAAAAACAAAGTATCCATGTATCATAGATTGTAACAAGCAACAACAATGTAGGAAACAGNGGGGGGGGGTGGTGGGTGGGGAGGGATGATTTTTATGTTTTGTTTTGTTGAGAGGGATTTCAGCTTTTGGGTATGAGGGAAAATTAAGAGTTCAAAGAGAAATAATCTCTTCTTTTATAAATATACACATGGACGAAGTTGTACTAATTTTAGCAATTTTGTTTAATAAAATTACATCCCCCTTAACAATTTCATCAATTCTTTTAAGAATAATATTATAACCACGAACTTTTCTATAGTAACATTTTTTCAAAATATCAAGGTAGCAAATTTTTATTGGTTTAAACACTTTCATCACTTTTTACTTATTAATAACCACTTACCACATTAGTAATTTGTAAAAATTTTGTAGTTTTAGCATTTTCCACCTTTTCAAGGCCACAAAAAATTAATAGATTAAATCTAAAACAAAATATACAAGCTCAAAAAAATTAGTCCAACAATAAAAATTACCAATAATAAAGCTAAAACAAATTGAGTCCAATCAACCTATTTTATCCAAAACAAACAACATGGCCCTTTAAAAAGTTTTAAACAAAAATACTTTGTGGTTAAGTGGTAGAATCAAAGGCCAGAGCCGCCGCATACAGTAAGTAGCAGAGCTTTCTCCCCTAATTCTAAGTCCTGGCTTTTTCTTTTTTTTTTTTCTTTTATCTTTGTTAATTTTTCTGGTGCAATTTATTACCAGCCCCTACATTGGGAGAAATTCTTCAGTGCACTTGGAGGACCATGTCAGCAAACTAATAAATCTTCAACCTTCATATTTTAACTTCTGTAAAAAGGGTTTGATCTTATTCTCATCTTTTCTTTTTCTTTTTTCTTTTTTTGAGAAAGAATAAGATCTTATTCCAACACCTAAAGTTTTTCTTCCAACCTTGCGTTACATAACTTCTCTTAATGGCTAAATGTATAATTCTTCAAAATAATTTTTTCTATATTATTTTTTCTGCCAATAATGTAGGACAATAATTAGTTGGAAAAAAAAAATCTGTTACAAGCATATTTGTCAATATCATATGATACGCTACGATACATATCATGTACAAAAGTTTCATATCATAAGTACTCATAAATCGTATGATATAGTAATGCATATTATATGAATCGTACTATACCATAAAATCATACGTATTATACGATACATAGACATGTGCTTTAAAATAAGTTATTAGACTTGCTTTTAACATAAAATTATTATGTTACTTAATTTAGCCCAATAAAAAAAAACATATCCATAAGTTTTTTTTTTCTATCTTTCTTTTACAAAATTTGGACTACACTGTTATACTTCACTTTCATATTTGCAAATTTATTTTCTATACTATGAATAAGGTGTTAATTGACAATATAATTAATTTTATTTTTGTCATTATTGTTAAAATCTAAGAAGCTATAATGACATGATGAAATATTTTTTTTTAAATTATTAAAATAAAAGAATAAGAAAAGATAGTAAATGTTGATGATAATAAAGAAAGCCCAACCTAGTCAAACTCTTCCAAATTGTATTCTTTTCCAACATGAAATTAACATTTTTACTAATTGTGTAAATTGTACCATCCTGCTTTGCCACAAACTAATTTATACTAAATACTAATCTACAAAAAAAAAAAAAAAAAAATATCTCAAGGGTTTGTCAGCGAAGTCCAGATGCATTTTCTGGAATAGGGCTATATACATTTCTCAAACTATCAATTTGTTAAGCTGATTTTTGGGAACAGGGAAAATAAATAAAAAAACCAAAAGACCGATAAACCTGGAAAAGGAATAAAGGATTAAAGAGATGGCTAACTAGGAGTTTAGGATTACAGTTGAATTGAGGGGATATTTGCAAATTAGCATGATTTTGCCACACAATTTTGTTAGTGGTCACGTTCCAAATAACCAAGAAAAATAGGATCTCGAGTCTTTTAGACTCAAGTTTACTGTAGCAACTCGAGCCTAAAATACTTGAGTTCTATGTGCTGCAGAGTTAGGATGGATTTAAAATCCATGTGAAACTCAAGTTTTAGATACTTGAGTTCCATTTCTTCCTTTCTTTTTTCCCTTCATTCTCCCTGTTCTCTTCGACCACCATGGCCAAATCTCCATGGCTCTCCTTCTCCAATCACCAACACTACCTTAGGCAGTAGTCTCCCATTTAATCAATCTCTCTAACTGTCAAAACCCCAAACTCAACCCAGAAAACAACAAGACCAAGCAACAATACCAATAGAAACATCAAACCCAAGCTACCCTAGTGCCAAGATCAACAAACCAAGCTAAGGGAGCCACTTCGATGCTAAGATCATATGTTTGGGTTTGGGTTTTTGATCTAGTGCCAAGATATTATGAATCCGTGTGGTTTGGGTTCTTGCTCTGGTCCGAGATATTATGAATAACGGAACTTGAGTGTCTAAAACTCGAGTTCCATGTGGATTTTAAATCCACCTCAACTTTGCCAGCACATAGAACTCAAGTCGTTAAGGTTCAAGTTGTTATAGTGACTCGAGTGAGAGACTTGAAATGCTATTTTTCTGGATTGTTTTCAAAACATGACACAAACGAAATTATTACAAATTTAAGGCTAAATGCAAATAATAATATAATAATAATAATAAATAATCTTGAATTGAGCCTATATAGTATATAGTGGTGAATGCCTTACAAAAGGGAAAAAGAAAAGTGTTAAAGATGGGTTGGAACCGTAAAACTGGAATGCAAAAAATTTAAATGTTGATAAGAATTTTTTTTTTTTTTTTTTTTTTTTTTTTTGAGAACATGTTGATAAGATATTTAAGTCAAGTACTCCAACAGATCGATTAATCATGCTAACAGAAATGAAATTGGGCTGGTAAAAACTTGTTTTTTTTTTTTTGAAAACTTGGGCTTAAAATAGTTTGTTTTCTTTTTTAAGAAAAAAAATTAATTAGACTAAAGTTCAGTAAACAATTTAGATCGCATAAAATGAAAAAAAAAAAAAAAAAAAAGAATGTTAAGAAGTATAGAATTTTTTTTTTTTATAAAAAGTGACAGTCGTAATTTAGCCGCAAATTTAAAATATCATTTTATAAGAGTTGTCATTTACTAATTAAAAATATTTAGCCATTCTAAGAACTATTTTTGTTTAAATTACAAAATTCGTCTCTATTATAACCATGGTGCAGTTTGGTCAACTGCGTCTGGAGTCTGCGTTTTCCTCCTCTTTTTTTTTTTTTTTTTTGGCCGCTTTGTTTGACTTTGGAGACAAAAAATTGGTGCATGAACAGTGCGTGCACTGTTCACGCACTGTTTATGCACTGTTCATGTAATAAAAAATATTAAAAATGGTCCCACGATACTATTTTACACATTAAAAATTATTTTGCTACAGTGTTCTCAGTTTTCAGTTTTCAGTTTCAACAACAATAAGTTCAATCCAAACGACCCATATTTCAATGTAACTCTAACATTTCAATTGTGTCAATTTGGTCTCTAACCTTTTTCAATGCGTATCAATTTAGTCTCTACCGTTATCTTTTAATGAANCTGTTTATGCACTGTTCATGTAATAAAAAATATTAAAAATGGGTCCCACGATACTATTTACACATTTAAAAATTATTTTGCTACAGTGTTCTCAGTTTTCAGTTTTCAGTTTCAACAACAATAAGTTCAATCCAAACGGACCCCATATTTCAATGTAATCTCTAACATTTCAATTGTGTCAATTTGGTCTCTAACCTTTTTCAATGCGTATCAATTTAGTCTCTACCGTTATCTTTTAAGTGAAAAAAGTTAATCTGTCAAATAGAATAATAAGAAAAATTATTTTTCATGTCACATCATCTATCAATTGTACCACTAAAACTATTAAAAATAAAAACCCAAATTAAATTGAGACATGTCACAACTAACATCCCTAAGAGCATCTCCAACAAAGCTAAACACAAAATCCTCTCTACTATAGAGAGTAAACTCACAAAATAAGTCTTCAATGGACTCTTTATACCTAGAATTTTTTTTGGCTCATGAACAGTAGCTTATCAAGTCTGATGGGCTACTATTCATTCTTCAAATGTTTTTTTTTTCTATTATAATAATCAAGTATTGAATAAAAAAATTGTTGGAAGATGTGTAGTTATTAATAAATAAATAAATAATGAATGAATGAAGAAATAATATTTAAACGAGATAGAGAATGAAATAGAAAATCTATTAAAAAGTGTATTTAAAAAAGTGAGTAGCTAAAAGGTAAAAGTCACTGTTCATTCTTCAAACAGTACAAAAATTTGTCTAATCTACTGGAGATGCTCTAACCCCTAGCTCATCTCCATCTCTTTTCCCTCTTTCAGTCTCATCAAGCATTAAGCCTTGGTCGCACCTTAATTTCAACACAAAGAAACAAACTCTCTTTTCTTTTTCTTTTTCTCTCTTAATCAAATATCATAAGGGTATTATGTATATTCAAACTCACCATATTGCAGTCCATGCATTCTTCTCATCCTTTCACAGACCCACAAAAATGCCCATTTGGCCCATTCAACTCATTCACTCAAAAGAGGATCAAAAAGCCAGTAATCTCCTTAGAACTTGCTTAGAGGACAAAATCAGAGACCCAAAGCCAAACAAACTAATAACCCACCTCAAAAAACTCAAAACCATACTAGTCCCTTCGTTTCACTACAACTCATGTCCAGGTGCAAAAACACCGTTGGACTTAAATGTCAACATAGGCAAACATTTATTAACAAATACCCACATAGTTTGAGATTGGTTTGGTTGGTGGTGACTTACAAGAGAGAGGTTGAGAGAGGGCAAAGAGATGGAGATGAGATTTTCAGATTTTGGTTGGCACAAGAATTTAATTTGGGTTTTTCTTTTAAAAAGAAAAAAGGTAAAAGTCACTGTTCATTCTTCAAACAGTACAAAAATTTGTCTAATCTACTGGAGATGCTCTAACCCCTAGCTCATCTCCATCTCTTTTCCCTCTTTCAGTCTCATCAAGCATTAAGCCTTGGTCGCACCTTAATTTCAACACAAAGAAACAAACTCTCTTTTCTTTTTCTTTTTCTCTCTTAATCAAATATCATAAGGGTATTATGTATATTCAAACTCACCATATTGCAGTCCATGCATTCTTCTCATCCTTTCACAGACCCACAAAAATGCCCATTTGGCCCATTCAACTCATTCACTCAAAAGAGGATCAAAAAGCCAGTAATCTCCTTAGAACTTGCTTAGAGGACAAAATCAGAGACCCAAAGCCAAACAAACTAATAACCCACCTCAAAAAACTCAAAACCATACTAGTCCCTTCGTTTCACTACAACTCATGTCCAGGTGCAAAAACACCGTTGGACTTAAATGTCAACATAGGCAAACATTTATTAACAAATACCCACATAGTTTGAGATTGGTTTGGTTGGTGGTGACTTACAAGAGAGAGGTTGAGAGAGGGCAAAGAGATGGAGATGAGATTTTCAGATTTTGGTTGGCACAAGAATTTAATTTGGGTTTTTCTTTTAAAAAGAAAAAAGAAAAAAGTCACTGTTCATTCTTCAAACAGTACAAAAATTTGTCTAATCTACTGGAGATGCTCTAACCCCTAGCTCATCTCCATCTCTTTTCCCTCTTTCAGTCTCATCAAGCATTAAGCCTTGGTCGCACCTTAATTTCAACACAAAGAAACAAACTCTCTTTTCTTTTTCTTTTTCTCTCTTAATCAAATATCATAAGGGTATTATGTATATTCAAACTCACCATATTGCAGTCCATGCATTCTTCTCATCCTTTCACAGACCCACAAAAATGCCCATTTGGCCCATTCAACTCATTCACTCAAAAGAGGATCAAAAAGCCAGTAATCTCCTTAGAACTTGCTTAGAGGACAAAATCAGAGACCCAAAGCCAAACAAACTAATAACCCACCTCAAAAAACTCAAAACCATACTAGTCCCTTCGTTTCACTACAACTCATGTCCAGGTGCAAAAACACCGTTGGACTTAAATGTCAACATAGGCAAACATTTATTAACAAATACCCACATAGTTTGAGATTGGTTTGGTTGGTGGTGACTTACAAGAGAGAGGTTGAGAGAGGGCAAAGAGATGGAGATGAGATTTTCAGATTTTGGTTGGCACAAGAATTTAATTTGGGTTTTTCTTTTAAAAAGAAAAAAAAAAATGTGGCACTACAGTACAGATGATGTGGTATGAAAAATATTTTTGATGTTTGTTTGACATATCAACTTTTTTCATCCAACATTCTCAAAAAAGCTTTTTTCATTCAAGTGATAATAGCAGGGACTAAATTGACCCGCACTGATAAAATTAGAAACCAAATTAACACAATTAAAACATTAAAGACCAAATTAAAATATGATATAAAGTATAAGACTTACCTTGTAATTTATCCACTATTTTTTTATTCCTTTCCGGATTTGGTGGGGGATTTTGAGTGCCTCTCAAAACAGAGGTCTTCTCTCTGGGTCTTCAGTGAAGCCCTAGAGGTCAGAAACAAGTCTTGCCACCAGGAAAAATCTTCTCTCCGCAAGATGGTAGAACTCCTTTTTTTCAGATTGTCCTTTTTGGTTTGGAGTGGTCTTCGAAGGCAGAAGTCTATGGATGAGCTTACTGAGAGGTGTAAAGTTCTGCGTTGTCCGAAAGAGAAGGGAGTGAGGTTGACCTGTCTTCGCCGGTGATGAAAACGGAATACGTTCTAGCGGGCAAATTCTACACAAAACGCCGGGTGAATTTGGAATCGATGGCCAGAGTACTTAAATCGGTTTGGCGAACATAGAAGAATTTTGAGGTTTGTTATTTGGGTAACAATAAGGTCTTGTTCCATTTTATGAGTAAAGACGATTCGGATAGAGTTTTGTTGTTGAGTCCTTGATCTTTTGACAAATATCTCTTAATCCTCCATAATCTCAAGGCAGGGGAGGCAGTGAACAAACTCCAGTTTGACAGAGTATCTTTCTGGGTCCAGATTCATGGTTTGCCTACATTGAGCCAAACAAAAGAGGCTGGTATACACATTGGGGAGACTCTAGGATTAGTGGAGAAGGTGGATGTTGAGGAGAAAGGTTTTTGCCGAGGTGGTTACCTTCGTATCCGAGTTTCATTGGATATAACACTACCTTTGTGCAGAGGCCGCATGGTTTGAATGGGAGGGGCAGAAAAGTTATGGGTGGATTTCAGATATCAAAATTTTTTTGGATGTTTATCGACATTTATGATTTTTTTTTTTTATTGACTTTTATATTTCCTATAATATAGGGACGGAGCTAAGATTTTAAGCAAGCAGTGGCCAAAATATTTATAAAAAAAAAAAAAAACTCAAAATAGGCATCCACATAGTATCAAAAAATTATAAATACTCAAAATCGTTATTTTTAAGTACATTAAGATACAATCATTTACCAACAAAGACAAACAAAACAAAATAATATATTTTTTTAATACTAAGCTTGCTACGATTTTTGTTGTTGTTGTTGTTGTTGTTGTTGAAGTTAAATCATTCACATTAGTGATGCTAAAAGTTTTAGTTTTTAGCATCTCAAAAAACTACTTCATCTATTTTACCACCTCATTTTATAATACACCCAATATCAAATGTTCTATTTTTTTATAACTTCATTTAAAATAATATAAACAATTCATTAAAATAATAAAGGATGCAGGAGAATTTGAGTTTTTTATTTTTTATTTTTGAGTTTTTTAATTGAAAGAAGAGATATAATCTTAATAAAATATTATGTTTATTTTTAACAACTTGCTACAGTCAACTAGTATTTATACCAGTTTACTGTATTTGCAAAAAATTTAGCTTTAACTTCTCCAATAATACATGATTTTCTGGTTCGTTTGTGGTAAAATATTTTTTTTTTGGCTAAAATACAATTACTATTGTTAATATATATATATATATATATATATATAACATTCTTAGTGTTTTTCTTCCTTTTGTCTTGGTTCTTAAACTGAGAAGAACTGGATTATTTGCGGTCTTTGTCGAAGTTCCTCCCATTGGTATTCTTCATAAACTTCTTAAATTGCCTTGTAATGTAGGACTTCATCTTAGAATCTTCGTCATCGGAAGACTCATCTGTATCACTGCTCTTTGCCTTCAAGGCCATGCTCTTGCCTTTACAGGTTTTGCCAATCCTAGATAGTCCTAGCTCGTAGCTCTGCAAGTTTCCAACCAGCTCAGTCAAAAGAATTTTGTCAATGTCCTTTGATTCTTCTATTGCTGTAATCTTGGCATGGAATCTCTTAGGTAGAGATCTGAGCACCTTCCTTACAACCTTGGGTTCAGGGATGGTTTCCCCAAGATTGAAGGCTGAGTTCACTATGTCCTTTAGCTTGGCATAGAACTCATCAAACGACTCATCCTCCTCCATCTTAATTTCTTCAAAACTTGTAGCGAGCCTCTGAAACTTTGAATCTTTGACAGCCTTTGTTCCTTCATAGGTTGTCTGGAGGATGATCCAAGCCTCCTTAGCAGTTTCAGTTGAGGATATCTTCTTGAATTCCTCATTGGTGATTGCGCTAAATAGGGCATTTAACGCTCTGCTGTTGAAGTTAGCCGCCTTGATCTTTGCGTCATCCCAATCGGCTGGTTCTTCTTTTGGCTTGGTCCAGCCAATCTCTACAGCCTGCTACACCTTTTCATCTAAAGACTGCAAGAAAGCTCTCATGCGTACTTTCCAGTATGCATAGTTAGTGCCATCAAATAAATGAGGTATAATTAATGACTGTCCTTTATCCATGACAAGCAGGGGTCAATGGATTAACACATCAAAGATTAAACCTAATCAGAGTGTGCCCGCTTTGATACCACTTGATAAGCCACAATCTGAATGACCCTTGTGATTAAACCAATTAATTAATTAGCCAAATTATTAATTAATCAATTTATCATGCAATTGCGTGGAAGCACAAACAAATCACCAAATAATTAAATATGCAGTGGAAAATAAATGATAAGGTGATTTGTTTACGAATGGGGAAAAACCTCATGGCAGAAACCCCACCGAGTGATTTTTAGGTCACCACTCCCGAAACTCCACTATTATCAAATCAAGTGGTTACAAGTAAAGAAATTCTAAGTACCTTACCAACCTACAGTTGAACCCTTACCCCAATACCCAATTGGACTTGATCTGTAGCGACAGTTCCCACCTTTGATGCACGGCTCCTAAGTACGTGACTAACCAATGCGCGGATCCCAGTATGCGACTTCAGAACACCAACTTAAGGAAGAAAGGTTGGCTACAAAGCTCTTCAGTTCATCCTACATGATGAAGATCAGGAAGATGCTTGGTCACAAAACCGTATGGTGCAAATACACAGCAACTTCTTCAGAGAAGATGAACTAGGTCAAGAACTTCGTCTTTTGATCACAATTTGCTTGAACAGAGATTGCTCAATGAGTTTGCAACTTGTGTCATACTTGATGGCTCTTAAAACAATCCTTTTATATGTTTAGGGTTTGGAGAAAAGAAGGCCCAAAAACATATTCACGGATCCCCAGAAAATCAGATTAGAAAATCTGAATTTTTAAATCTCGACAGATAGCAAGTGTCGAGGTAGCTATCGAGCAGGTGTCGAGCTTTAATGAATTTGCACTTCAGCTTGCTTTTTCTTGGACAGACTTGATGATTTCAACACTTGACCTTGAAACGTTATTTCTTGAAGTATTAAAAACATCTAGAACTACCCAATTACAAGTAGAGTGCGTTTTGTCAAAGGATTAGCCAATTTACATAAATAAGTGACATATGTTCTTAACAAGTGAAAACACATATGTCCTAATAATACGCATAATTTCGAATTTTCTTTAGCCACACGAGGAGGAAACCTATTATACGTATATAGGGTGGATATTATTCATCGACATCTATCCCAACCGGTGGTTTATCGAATCATTGCAATCGAGAGGATCCAATTCTATCATGTTTCCAATTTATAAGTAAAATCTTTGTGAATTGGTTGGACTATTTTAAACAAAAGTGTATCTCGCAAGAATCAAATCAATCGTAGTTATGATTCTACTATGGAAAGAAATCTAAAAAAGGGTAGGTTACTGATGTTTTTCGTAACTATTAAAAATCAACGAAGTAATGTCCAAACCCAATGATTCAATGAAACGATAAACAATTCTAAAACCAATTAGTTAACAATTAAAAATTTTAGTTAATGGTCTTATAATAGCTATGCCAAGTTATTGCAGGAAACCCCAAGATATTATCAAAATGGCAGATGAACAAACATATAGAACACTAGTTCGAAATCGTCAATCATAAATGCAAAAGCCCTTCGATTTATTCCAACGGAAAAAATAATAGTTATGATTGATACAAGTAGTATAAAGGCTCATATTCTTTTGTTATTATGTGGCACATTTTGGATTGTGGATTGTAAAAATTATCTTGTATTCTAAGTGTTTCACATAACATTAATTCTTTCTTAGGGATCTTGTAAGGGAGTGGCCCATGCACTGACTAGATTTTGTATTGGGTTGGGTCCTCCTGGTACATCGTGGTTAGTTCTTGCCCGAATATTTTGTAGATAATTGGTCGATGCAGAGATTGGATTATATATAGGATTGGGTCCTCCTAGTACTTTATGGTTAATTCTTGCTCGGTTATTTTGTAGAGGATTAATACATGCACTGACTGGATTATGTATTGGATTGGGTCCTCCCAGTACATCATGGTTGATTCTTGCTTGAATATTTTGTAGAGAATCAGTCCATGCAGAGATTGAATTATGTATAGGATTCAGTCCTCCTGGTACTTTCTAGTTGATTCTTGCTCGGTTATTTTGTAAAGGACCGTTCTATGCATTGACTTTATTATGTATTGGATTGGGTCCTCCTGGTACATTAAGGTTGATTCTTGCCCAAATATTTTTTTAGAGAACCAAACCATTCAGAAATTGGATTATGTATAGGATTGGGTCGTCCTTGTACCTTCTGGTTGATTCTTGCATGCTTATTTTGCAGAGGATCGGTCCATGCACTAACTGGATTATGTATTGGATTAGGTCTTCCCGGTACATCATGGTTGATTCTTGCTTGAATATTTTGTAGAGTATCAGTCCATGCGGAGATTGGATTATGTATAGGACTGGGTCCTCCAGGTACTTTTTGGTTCATTCTTGTTGGATAATTTTTTGGAGGATCAGTCCATTATGATATTCTAGCACTTGACCTCACGAAGAAAAGCGAGAGGAAGAGAAATAACATGACAATGAACATCTTTCTAATTATCAAGTCAAACATTTTGTCAGTTCTAATTTAACAAAGTGGTTGTTGGATTAAAGTTCACACTACTATTGACAAACCTTATATATAAGCCCAAGTATTTGATAATAAAGGTAATATATTTTTATAGTAACCAAACTATATTTGGTCAAAACGTCCTTGGTATTCTCAATCATAAGGTATTTCCCTTTCGAATGACTTCTTTTTGGTGTTTTTCATGTTGAAATTTAATTACAAATCCTACGAAGTAGTCGCTAAAAATCAATTGTGATTTATGTACTAGGAAAAAATTTATTTCCTAGTGCATTTAAAAAAGTAATAAATAATTCTTTAATACTCTTGTGAAGGTTAAGACTACAATGAATAACTTGGTAAAACCTTTTACAAGGCATAATTTCAATGAATAATGCCTATTTCTTGTTCAATGAAGATTGACACATGACATTCATTAAAAGATGGGGTGGAAGGCTAGATTAATGAGTTATCAAACAATTCACCAACTGGAAAAATCTTATGTTGTCGCATAATAATCATGATTATATTGTAGTTGAACATATTTATGCTCGTAACAACAAAGGTAATCTCAATCACAAAGTGTTTTCCTTTCTAATCATTGTTTCTAGTAACTCTTTTATTCTCCTTTAGAATAGTGTTTTGTTAGTGTAAACGAATTCCTCTAAATCGAATTTTACCTATATCTTTAAATAAGATGATGTATATTCAGCTTATCATAATTTTCCATATACTCTCGAATTCGCCATCCTCTATCAGAAAATGACTTTCACCTTCCTAGTTACACCAATGAGAAACATTTTGTAGACACCTCGTTTTGTAACCAAGGATCCTCACGAGGTAAAAATCCTAAGTTTCCTTTAGGAAAGAGTAAATGTCATTCAAGCCTTTTCTAAAATGAATTACAAAAACATCAAATTTCACAACAATCAAAGTGATGCATTGGATGCAAAGATCAAAGGACCCCATCACAAAGATCAAACTTGTACGGTCAAAGTAAACCCTTGTAATTTAATGCCTAAACGATGTGAGTATGATAAATTAATTTTAATTCAAATATCCCACTAGTATATGTTTTAAGACAATAATTTAATTTCAATTGGACTTAGTGGTCTAATGGCTCCCTCCTAGGTACTAAGTGACTAGGTGTGAGCAATGTTTCCGATTTCTAAAAATTGGGTGGGTGGGGGTATGGTAGATTTAGGAATTTCTAACTAAGATCCACACACACACACACACACACAAAACAAGAATTTAATTAAAAGAATGAATGAATGTTTAGCGATAATTATGATTTTTAATTTAAAAAAAAAAAATTGAAACCATGGGTTGATCTGCAATTTGGCCAAGAACAATCAAATTTGTTTTTGGTTTTTTGGCCTTTTTTTCAAGTTAAATTGTCAATTCCTTTCCCAAATATCAACCCCATTAATTGCAACATGGGACCAAGACCAGCTTATCGACACTAAACTTGTCCAATTAAATTTTAATATCAATGAAATTCATGGAAAATATCAAATGTTGGCTTTCCAAATTAAATTGTGTACATGCAATCACACGATTAATATCAAATTGATTATAAACTTAACTAATTCGAATTTATTGTGAGAGGCTTCGCTCAATCGAAAATCCAGAAGAGCATTTTAACTGAAAATTTAGACAAACAAAAACAAACACAACATCTTTTAACTATGTGGTGACCCGATCCTTCCTTGGAAGGTTACTTAGGCCTCCACCCTTTGGATCTCCACCATGGGGATCCTCCATGTAGGTATAATCCATTACCCTAACTTGTTTTTCATGTTGCTATAATGTTAATTTAAGATTAAAGCATGCTAATGATTATTTAAATTCCTTGAATATGTTTGAATGTTCCTGATATTCTTAAATGTTCATATTGTTCTCACATGTTCTTGGTTGTTCATCACATGTTCATGCATAACACTAGCTTCAATCTTATAACCACATCAAAAATATGAAAAAAAATGTTTGTTTTATAATTCTCTCAAATTCTTGAATCTAGGATATCACCACCCATACACATTCACTAGAATTTATTTGTTTAGTCAAAATACAATGATTAATAAATGGAATTAGGGTTCATCACATGCACACATTAAAATCAACATGCAAATTGATTGATAACATATTGGATGATTTGATATGAATGTTGGCCACCATAATCTAGAAGACCGGTTTCACCGGGCAAGGTGGGTGCCTAACACCTTCCCATCTTCTAACATAGTCTCTGAGCTTAGATTAAGGGTTGATAGATTAATGCTTATCCATGTAGTTTTCAGTCTGTAGATTGTAACTAATAGACAAAGCCATGTACTTTATCTTAGATTGTATATGGGACCAAGGTCAAGTAATTTTCTATGATCAATGTACATTCATTCTTAAATCAATAAAATGATGAATTTTTCAATTTTGGTTTTTTTATTTATTCAAATAATTATGTGGCGACTCCATTGTAAAACCATTTATCTAGAGGGAAAAATATAATCAGTCGAACCTCCATTTTGAAAGGCAATAACTAGACTCCACCCATTCATGTTGGTTTGGCCCAACACCAAAACGGTTGGGGGCATGGTCTCTCATAGAAGCACATAAAATTTTAACAAAATCCTCTCACGTTAAAAAGATTTTATATATTATATATTTTTAGCTACTCTCCTTTCTTAAATGGTCAATACATCATCTGTAATGTGGCACTTGTCAAAGGAACTCATACAATTAAATCAACTAAGTTTCCAGAGTAATGAGAAACGATATAGGTATGTCTCATAAGAATGGAGATATAAGAACAAAGAACATAATTTATTTTTCTCCATCATACATTCACCTTGTTTTGCATGAAAAATTATTTACGACTAGTAATGATGCACCAAAATTGTCAGTGAGCTGATTGTCCTCGATCGCTCCAATGGGTACCTAAAAAACAAGAACCAAACAGAGAGCACTGGTGGGGTGCCGGCCAAAGACCCTACGAAGGTTGGGTTAGTGTATGAGAAATCTCTAAGAAATCTATAGTGAGAGAACTAATGATTTTTTGCGTACTTGGGAGAAGAAGAGGTTTGATGCTTATATAGTGATGAACAGTGAACCAAGATCTCGTGACTGTAAGGATATTTCCTTGTAGGGAAGATCTGGAATTAGCGTTCCAAGAGTTTAGGGTGTTTTTCCATATGGGAAAGATATGGGTGTGTAGTAGGGTCATTGGATGTGGCGTGCGTGATATTTCCATATGAGGATATATGCATGAAAACTATGTAAAGGATTGTGGGGCCCATTATTTCTAGCCATTGGCATGGCCATCCATTTGGTGCATGCTCATTTGTTTGAACCTTTCTCATAAGGAACCCAAGTAGCACTTATCACGATGGACCCGAGGCCTTTATTACGATGGGTTTATGGTTGGTAGGCCATGCAGCTCATCCGTCAGAATGGTGCGGTTAGGACTGTCAATCCCTGTAAGCATCTGGCTAGACGGAAAAAAGGTACCTCGTGCTCGACGGGGTAATTGGGACGGATGATGAACGAAAACTCCTGCTGGACGAAAATACCGTCATCAGCTGCCCCATACTCCGTGATCCGTTGGGGTTGCTAAAGGGTCGCAGAATACATGGAATATTCTCAACATTTCATTTTCTTTGTCCCAGTAATCTATGTCATAAATGAAGGGCAAAAAGGTCTTTGCAGTTTGAGGAATGACACTTGGCATCTTCTGATTGGTGGATATGAAGCTTTGCGTCATTTCGTTTTTCGTGCTCCCTTATTCTATAAATATGCCCATGCCCCTCTAATGTTTATTTTACTAAATATTTCACTCAGAGCTCCAGCTTTAGTTTTACCTGTCTGTCACCTATTTCTTGTCCATCATTTTGCTGCTTCGTCGATGTCAATTATCCTATCATCGTCTTTTCAAGGTAACGTCTTAATCGTACTTATTTTATTTTCTTTTCTTTAATCATCCTCCCTTGATCATCGGTCTAGTATTTAGTTTGCGTGTGAGTGACTGCCTAGTTTTTTATTCGTCGCTTATAGGTGAGAGAATGTTAGGTGGTAGTAAAGCGACAAGCGATCACGTCCCATCATTTTGTCTGGATGACGAAGATGTTCATTTGTCGAGAAATGACCCTACGACAGAGGATTGGATAGGTTCCTTGGAGAGGGAGCTGTCAGTTTACCTTTCAGGAGAAGAGATAGAGGGAGAAGAAGAACGAAAGGGAGAGGGAGAGCTAGACGAAGAGGAGGAGAACGGGGAAGATAAGGATGGAGAAGAGGAAGATGAAGAAGAAGTTGACAAGGGAGGAGATGGGGAGGCTGTGGCCCCAGGTTCATCGGGCAACGACTATAGGCCATTCATCCTTCCTAGTATATGGTTGATAAATGACTTCCTTTCAAAGATGTCAAAAAAGGTGTTTGGTAATTTGCGACCCCATTTCCAAATTTCGGATGATGTACCTATTAGGATGGTGGGTAAAAGGGAAAAGTGTTACTCCGGTCGGACCGTAGACGTCGGCTTCTACTAGGCCGTCTTTATTGCAAGGTTGAGGTTACCCCCTATGGAACTGCACTGACAGTTGCGGATCATCTAGGCGTATCCATCTGACAAATTTACCTTAATGCCTAGAGGATTTTCCTTGGGGCTGAGGTGCTGTGGGGACAGATGAGTGCAGGTCACCATTGCCTTACTCTCGACGAATTCTTTCTCTATTATAAACCTCAGCAAATTGTCGATTCAAAGGGTTTTTAGAACTTTGCCGTTTGTAAATCGATGCTAAAATTGGTGACGGACGTCCCCCACTCCAACCATGATTGGAAGAGCCAGTATTTTTTTGTTCAAGGCTCGAATTGGGTATGTAGGCCCGACGAGTGGGATAGTATAGGAGAGGAGTATGACAATACATAGGGTGTTTTGGACAAGTCTGGTGAGTCGTTGGTTATAGCATGATCCATTTATGTTTTATTTCTTCTCACTAACCCATCTTGTTTTCTTTTTCAACCCAGGTACGTTCGTTGATTAGTGAGGAGTTTGATTTCTTATATCGCATCCTTGCTATACCCCTTGCACAGAGAAGTTGGAAGAAGTTGGTTACCCTTGATAGGCTGCACGCTTTTTGTGGCAGACTAGTTCTAACGAATGAGGCAAGGAGGCTAGATGCTTAATATCGACGACGTAAGTGTTTGTTTCCCCTCTTTTTAATGGTCTATCCCTCATTAACTGATTCATCGGTGTTAACCTGTTGATTGGCCTTTTATATATATATATATAAGAGATGGACTTGGAGACAAAGAAAGGCTTGGAGGTGAAAAAGGCTGCAGCCTTTCAACTTAAAGTTGGTAGTTTGTCTGCCCCTGCTGCCAAGACAAGCCAAAAGAGGAAGAACTAAGGTGACAGGGAGCACCCATTAAAAAAGATAGTTAGTCAATCTATCGCTTCAAGTCCGATGGGTCCTCAGGGCACTCCTAACCGGGGGGGGGGAGGGGGGGTCCAATATCACACCTATTCCCAGATTCGAGTTCGTTCCGAAGGTCCCTCTTTTGGTAAGGGAAAAGCAGCACGCTGTCTAGACGGCTTACTCCATCGTCAAGGATGAAGGATGTCGATATTAACGAATGTTCTGATCATGAGATAGAGGCTCTGGGGGACTTCGGCCTCTTTGACTTGATGAAGGTGAGTTACTTTAAGTCATAATTTTATCCCGTCATGTATTGTAATCGTACTAATTGTCCCTTTTTATCAGGTTTCTGTGAAGATGCCAGCACTTTAAATTAGGTGTGCCACTAAGGAAGCCGTCGTCAAATGCTTGAGGAGTCGAGGAGGCGAACCAGCTGAAGAAGTATAAAGAGGGGATATGCACCCTCAATGGAGAAGTTAAGGCCCTGTTGGAGCAATTGAAAAAGCTTGATGGTGCTTCCTGCCGAGCTGAGGAGATGACAGAGGCCAATGCCACCTTGACGGCTGAGGTGACTTCCCTCCGAGAGAGCATGGATAAAGCCAAAGTTGACATTATTGAGGAGTACAAGGACTTGTAGCCGTTCTTCAACCTGCTGGGGTCATAGTACGGCAAAGGTTTTGAGGGCTTTAGAAAGCAAGCAGTCGTCCTTTTTCTGACGTGGAATTCTCCTCCATTCAGATCGACACTACAATCCCTACGACTTCCTGAGCGAATTATGAGATTGTAGATGTTGAGGATGGAGACGAGGATGCACCTGAGAAGGTCGTTGCTTTGCAGGTGATCGAAGGCAACAATCCGCCTTAACATGAAGGGACAACGGAAGAGATAGCTGATCCTGCCCCCACTACTTAAAGCTTTATGTTTACTTTTCTTTCTTTGTAATCCTTTCTTCTATTTTAAGAACAATTTGGGTGCCCTGTTTTGGCACATGTGACCTTTTTTCTTAAAGTGTTATTTGGAACATTCATTGCTTTCTTCTTTAATACCATTGCATGAATGTTTTTACTGCCATTGTCGTTCTTGTGCAAGACTTTTCTCCTTTCATTATCATCCGTTAGGGGTATTTGAGATATACATATTTTTTTACCTTCTACCCTTAGGAGTTTTTTAGGAATAGAAACCCTTCGATGTTCCGATCCGTCCATCCAGTAGGAGGGCACTTTTTTGCACCCATCAATGTCCTAGGTGATCCATCCATAAGGTACCTGTCAGTATCCTTGGGGATCTGTCCACCTTGCAGGTAGGACTTAGTAATTTTCGAACCAAGACACCCATTGGTGTCCTTGGTAATCCATCCACCCCTTAGGTAAGACTAATAATTTTTTGAACTGGGTACCAGTCAATATCCTTAGATATCCGTCCACCTCGTAGGAAGGACTTAGTAATGTTTTTTGAACTAAGGTACTTGTAGGGATCCGTCCACCCCAAGGTAGGACTTAGTAATGTTTTTGAACTAAGGTACCCGTCGATATCATTGGGGATTCGTCCACCCTGTAGGTAGGACTTAGGGACTTTTTAGAGCAAGGCACCCGTTGGTATCCTTGACGACCCGTCCACCCTGTAGGTAGGACTTAGGATTTTTTGTGACCAGATATCCGTCGATATCCTTGGTCATCCGTCCACCCCGTAGGTAGTACTTGTGGATATTTCATTGTAGACAATTTCTTAAAAGGTAAATCCTTAACAAAAAGATATAAATAATGTAGATAATGTGCCTGATGGTCCTCAGGGGTCTTACTTCAACAATCGAAAAAACTTACTATCCTACTTTAACAATATTAAAAGAGAAAAGCAATAACATAGTTTGTAGGTATTCATTAATGGTAATATCTCTGCAGGTGCTCGGTGTTCCACGAGTGATGGAGTCTTTGCCCATCGAGGGTCTCTACGTGGTAGGTCCCTTTTCTATGGCAGTCAACGATCCTATAGGGTTATTCCCAGTTAGGGCCTAACTTGACTTGTGTGGTGTCTTTGGTAGCTGTGGTCACCTTCCTTAGGACTAGGTCCCCGACCTAAAAGTGCCGAGGTTTGACCTTGGTTTTGTTAGCTCAACTAGTTGGCACTTCCTAGTGTTTTTATTGAAGAACTTTAGGATTCCAATCCCTTTTCCCATGTTGTAACTATCAAATTGTCAACCAAAAAAAAAAAAGAAATTATCCAATTATAAAGAGCCTAGACATACCTCAATACAATTGGTATATTCTTTCCTTTTGCCATCCTCTCTTTAATAGAGGCTACCCAATACCTCTTGAGTCCACCATCCTAGATTGACAATGTTGGGAGCATAGGACCATCAGTCTAGCTACTGCTTAATGAAATCAACCTTAATGAGGAAGCAAGCATCTGTTTTTTTTTTTTTTCCTTTTTTATAACCATGGGACCAAAATTGTTGAGAGGGAATTGTCAAGATTTATTTATTTTGGTAGAATTAATGTTTATTTATTATTATTATTTTTTTTTTCTATTAAGGGTTATTCAGAGCTCTTCAAGCTCCTGACCTGAGACCAAAATTATTGGGGAAACTGTCAAGAATATATTTTTTTTGAGGTAGAATTAATGGGTTTTTTTTTTTTTTTTTTCCTCTTAAGAGGGTGTCCAGTGCTCTTTGAGCATATGATTTTATCTTGAATGTGTTTAATCCCCTCATCCCCACACACAAAGTAATTCAAATGAAGACTTCTTAAGGGTAATCCTAAGATGCTGGTTAAAGGTTTTGAATTCAAGATTTCATGAGGTATTAAGAACCCCTGAGAATTACTATTATACCAAGTTAGTCAAGTAAAAAGCGAGTGAGTGAATGCCATATAATTCAATTTTATACCCTTTTTTCAAAGTTGGTCCCACCAATCTCTCACATGGTACTCATTTATTAACATATCTCAAAACAAGAGATACTTGCTTCTTAGCTTGATCCCAAGGTGGATGATTAAGCACTGCTTTCGAGAAGCAAATCAATGTGCTGATAAGCTAGCAAGGAAAGGAGTTGGCCAACAACAGGATTTTATTGTTTGTTAGGACATATGTGTTTCACTTGTTAAGAACATATGTCACTCTTTAATGTAATAGGCTAATCCTTTGACAAAACGCATTTTACTTGTAATTGAGTAGATCTAGGATGTGTTTAATACTTCAAGGAACATGTTGTTCAAGTCTAGTATTAAAGCCATGAAGATTGGACTAAGAAACAAGTGAAGAAAAGCTGTTCATTAAAGCTAGACAGATAGCTCGACAGCTGCTCGACACCTCTCGACAGCTAGGCTATCTATCGAGCTGATTGTTATCGCAATCTTGACACCTCTCGATAGCTAGGTGGATCGAACAAGAAAGCGTCTGTCTCCTCGACACTTGCTCAACACCTCCTCGATAGCTGTATCTTTCGAAGTTCAAATCTCGACACCTTCTTAACACCTGCTCGACACTTGCTATCTGTCGAGGTTATGGGAATTCAGATTTTTAAATCTAATTTTCGGCCTATGGTTTTGTATTTGTGTAGGGTTTTTTTTTCTCACAACCCTAGACCTATATAAGGCTTATTTTAGAGGCCGTCACATAAAAGAATACAAAGAGAACATATGCAAAAGGTGACCGATGACTTATTCTCTTTGAAAAAAGCTACTATGTCTTTTGCGCCTTAGGGTTTTTTACCAAGTGCTTCTTGATCTTCATTGTTGATGAAGTGAAGAATTTTGCAGCCAACAATCTTCTTCTAGTTGGTGATTAAGTCGCGTACTGGGATTCGCGCAATTTATTAGTTACGTACTGAGATTCGTGCATCAAATGGGTGCGTTCACATATTGAAGAGTTCAGAGGTTCTAAAGCTACTACGTCTTTTGCACCTTAGGGTTTTGTTACCAAGTGTTCTTGATCTTCATTGTTGATGAAGTGAAGAACTTTACAGCCAACAATCTTCTTCTAGTTGGTGATTAAGTCGCGTACTGGGATCCGCGCAATTGATTAGTCACGTACTGAGATTCATGCATCAAAAGGGTGGCATTCACATATTGAAGAGTTCAGAGGTTCTAAAGCGGTAGGAGGTTTCTGCTGTGAGTTTATCTACGGGATTGTAGAGTCTAGGGACAAAAGTTTTGTACTAGATCTGAAACTTCTTTTATTATAGTGGATTGCTTTTTGGGAAGGTTTCCCCCCAGGTTTTTTACTGTGAAACTAGTTTGTTTCATTGGTTTTCCTGGGTCATCATATCTTGTCTTATTTATTTTTTTCCGCTACATGATTTTCACATGATATTGATGTTTGTTTGTTTTGACAAGTTTTATTCATAATAAATCTAATTAACAACTTGGGCTTAAAACTTATTAATTCTATCAACCGGGGTCGAAATTTCCCAACATTGTTTTTGATGATCCCCTGAGGATCTAGCTATGCTTTTGTATTATGACGCCATTGGCATGTATTTTGAAAGGCTTTGGCTTGAACCTATTTAGTTTTCGTTAACACAATCCAGTATTTACCCCTCCCCCCCCCCCCCCCCCATATTCAAGTTACTACAATTTTACTAAAAAAAAAAAAAAAAAAACTTACAAATTAATTTGGTAATAAATATAAATGTGCCACTTGAATAAAATAATAAATGAGTATTTAAATTACTTTTTATAATTGATGATATATCAATTTATAAGACTTACGTAGTGAAATTTGTAGTGTGCAAACCAATGTCAATGCCCTTTTCCCACCCAATCAGTAGTCATCTTCAGGTTGCTACTAGCTATAGTAGCTACATATATTCAATATTTTTAAGCTAGTGAAAAAAAATCCAAAACGATGTCATTTCAAGGAAAAAAACAAAAGGTGTAAATCACAAGTAAAGGCAGAGCAACCGGCAGGTTAATTTGTCTCTATGATTGATTATAATATAATTCAAAATTATTACTACGCTGACACATCACCAGCCCTCAAATATGACCGTTACAGTCCTCAACGTTCCAAAATTCTAAAATTCAAAAAGTTAGCTCCTTTTTGGGTCCCTTTACTAAAACCAAAGCTTACCGTTGCCAACGTCCACTCACTACTACATGAAAACTCCGTGAATCTTGATCTCACCACCAAAACATTCAATGCTTCTTCTTCAGCTCTGCTTTGATCAATACAAAATCAATTCTTTCACACCCAAAATCAATTCTTTTTTACTCCTCTTCCTTTTTTAGTTCCTAATTCAATTCTTCTTTGTTTACTATTCTTGAATTTCTTGGTTCTTTGTTGGGTTTCTTTCTTTGATTTCAAGTTTTAATCTTTTTCTTCTTTCTTTTCTCAAATCTCAATCTCTCCTTGAGTTTGACAATTGGGCTTTTGAAAAAGGGCTGCCATGGCAACACTGGCACCAGGAATACTGATGAAGCTTTTGGATGGCATGAACACAGGGATGAAACCCACGAGTGAGCACAGAAACTCGCTTTTGCAGGTCACAGATATCGTTCCGGCTGATCTTGATGAGAAGAATCTTTGGCCAAGCCATGGATTTTACATTAAAGTCTCTGATTCTTCTCACTCAATCTATGTCAGTCTTCCTTCAGAACAAGATGATTTTGTTCTCAGCAATAAAATGCAGCTTGGGCAGTTCATCTATGTCGATAGATTGGAGCCTGGGTCTCCTGTTCCGGTCATAAAAGGCGCTAAACCAATCCCAGGCCGACACCCATTTGTGGGGACACCAGAACCGTTAATGGGTCTTAGAGAGAAAGGTGAACCAAGGTCCAGTTCAAAGCTCTCGGCTCAAACTCACAGAAGGGGTTCTTGGGGGACAGGAGGGACAGAGGGTGTCTCTGTTTCGTCTCCCATTGTTTTCAAGCCGGTTAATTTGGATTT
The DNA here is from genome assembly GCF_002906115.3 of Quercus suber. Lineage (NCBI taxonomy): Eukaryota > Viridiplantae > Streptophyta > Magnoliopsida > Fagales > Fagaceae > Quercus > Quercus suber. The sequence goes on from NW_027069484.1 coordinate 2,132,435, forward strand.
CGATCAGTGTAGTACACCGGTGAAAGAGCGTGGTAGTAATAATTTTCCAATGTCTCCGATGATAAGAAGAGGGAGGGTTGGCAAGGATGGAAATTGTAGTGCCGGTGGGGGTATTAGGTGTTCATTTGGTGGTGGGCTATTGGCAAAGATGGTGGATAATAATAATAAGGGAGAAAGCCCTGCTGCTATGCTTAGGAAAAGCTGTGTAGCCCCTTCTTCTGCTTCGAAATTCCCAAGGAGTAGGAGCGTTTGTGAAAGAGAGCCTAAGATCCCAATAAGTCCCTTCAACTTAGCTGTAGGTACATTGTTCTCTTTGTTGTTTTGAATTTGAATTCTTCATAAAGCAAACATTATAACAGGATCAATTATGAATGTTTTTCTGTTATGTTTGTGTTATAGACACCTTTCGAGTGCCCAATTCTGTTGAAAAAATTGTTGTAGATTTTTACTTCCTGATTCAAATTATGTATTAGTTTTGTTATAAATTTGACATAAATGTATTTTTCTAGGAAAAGAAAAGTGCCACTCCTCCGCCGAGTACACGGAGTGCAAGAGTGGCAACTTCCCTCAATATGGGTGGAGATGCCCAGAACTCCAACTCAAACTCAAAGGTCACACCTCAATTACAATCTCAGTCTGATAATCCAGCTTCTGATATCAGCACCAGCACCAGTCTCCCCATGAATTTACCTGGAAAACTCGGCATATTGGGCAAGGTAAATTTCCTTCCTGAGTCATCCGTACCTACCTTAGAGCTTTTTTTGACTAAATTTTGTAGCTCCATATGCTTATTATTCAATGCTTTACAGGAAGCAGTGCAGCAGCGAGAAACAGCACAGAAAATTGCCCTTCAAGCACTAAGAGATGCTTCGGCTACTGAAACACTAGTTCGGTCTCTCAAGTAAGTATAAAAATCCTTCTGTTAACTTATTTCTGTAGTGAACTTCCTAGCTGAATTAGATTCTATTAATCTAACATACTGATGTGGTTTGCTGTAGGATGTTTTCCAACTTAAGCAAATCAGCTAAACCTGATGCTCCTGCGGCTTGTTTTGATCGGTTTCTGGAATTTCATCACCAAATTGTGCAAGCAGTGACTGATATGGTGTCCATTCAAGCAGCTACTTCGGCTTCTGAAATGGCTCAAAATCCAAATGCCAAAAAATCTGAAGAAGAGTCCCCTGTATTACACGAAAACATGCACAACTCAATGGACCAGAGCCGAAATTCAGAACTAAATTTATCCAAAAGGCGAACAGCATTATACAAATCCATTGCAGCCTTTCCTGAAAGAGGTGAGCAGAAGACAAGTATAGGAAAGGTCCTGAGATCAAATTTCAACCACAAGTCATCTTTGGATAGAAAACCGTCTAGCCCACTTGGAAAACTGCCACTTGAAGCTGCTGCTATAGGCGAAAACGATGAAAACAAGAAACCAGCCTCTTCCTACAGCAGCCTAAGCAATACAATCAAATTGGGGAAACAGGTTGAAACAGAAGCTGGAAACTGGTTTATGGACTTTTTGGAGAAGGCACTGGAAAAGGGCATGAAGAAAACAAAAGGAGCAGCAGATGGGGATATTAAGAAAGTTCCTCAGTCTCTCATACTGAAAGTTATTAATTGGGTGGAGGTAGAGCAATCTGATGGTAGTAAGCGTCCGGTTCATCCCAAAGCAGCACAGGTGGCCCGGAAGTTGAGGATCAAGATGAAGAATCCATGAATACAGAACATAAGCAGAGTCTATCAAATTTTTTCTTTTTATTGGCATTGTTTATGTCCCAACTATATGGAGATTCTGTTGCAGTTGTTGAATCTTTTGTGCATGCATGTACACGTATCGATCGAAGCATTTATTCATATATTCATTCATTTTCCTTTAACTAATATATCTTGCGTTGCCTAATTTCTGTTGTCATTGACCAAATTGTTAAGATAATCTTAAATAGTTGCTGCTGGTTATCAAAAAAAATTTTGAGCATTTGCAGCACTACAAAGACACTGTATATTAGCAACGCATAGACAAAAGAGCGAATCCATTGGTGTCAGATATTTATTTATAGTAGATTGCAAAGTTTCTGCAATTTAAGGGTGAAATACTGAAATGAGGGTAAATTCTGCTTTTGGGATGGGAAGACATGCCGAGTTTTCAGAACTCTCAAGTATGCAACTTGTGTGGGACCAAAGCAAGGTAGCAACTTGTGGCTGGGATAGATTGATTTATTGGTTAATTCTCACTCTGATATTATTGTGGACTCATACATGCATATTTTTTGGTACGTCTCAGTTATTTTATGTTCTACATGCTGACTTATGCAATGTATATTTATAAACTTGATTGATGGTCATCTTTCTAAACTTACGAATGTATATTTCCACTCTTTTCATTGTAAATATCTAATACAGATGAGTGTGGTATTGTTGTAGTAAAGAAAAGTTCTGAGGATTTTGAATGATGACTCAAATAACAGAACATCCTTGGAGTAGATGTCCATGTAGATACTGGGTTTGTCTTTGTAGCATCCCACATTTATCATTAATTTGTGTTCATGGATTGATTTAGTGAACCAAAATTTGTTGCTTTTTCAACATCTAATTTCTTTCTTTCTTTCATTTGAAGATATCTGCTTCCTCCTCATGCAATAATATAACGATTATTTTAAGCCTTAATGCATTTAAGGATGTGTTCACCTTGAAGGTTGAAGACCTAATGAGAGATTAGGGGGCCTGACTGACCACAGATCCCATGTAACAAATTGCTTCAACATTCTGTATACTCAGCTGCCTGCAACATCTCAATATTTTATAGTCATTCTGAGCCATCCTGAGCCCAGGGTTCTATACTTATATAACTTTGTAACTGAAGACATAGGAATTTAAACTATTAGTTGCCATTATCTACATTGCAAAAGTAGTGGTCTTATAGAGCATTTGAGAGCACCAGGAGCAGATGATATCATGATAGAAGCACTTCACATTCTACCAAACATTGAGAGCATCAAGAGCAGATGATACAAGATCTTACATTCTACCAAACATAATTCAGACATCTATGTCAGAAATTTTTTTTCCAAGATGATAACAGGTTTTTTTAACATTTAACATTTAACTTGGCAATACTTATGAGGACCTACTCCAAAGTCATTTAGACACTTACTAGCTATGCATGTGAAATGCTCTCTCTCCATAACAAAAATATATATAGGACCTGCATAACCTGTGCTTGCACGTTGAATTGATTGTTTCCTATGTGCTTCTATCCCTTCTAGCCTAGTTATTAACGTTGAGTTCCATTGCAACCAACCCCCAAGTCATTGATTGGAGTCTCATAACAAAGATAGCCAAAAAATTGCTCTTAAAATCAAGATGAAGATCAAATCTTGCCCCCACTGTCTTGCATCTGTTCTCATTATCGTTTTTTCTCTGACAGAGTAGCAGTCTTTTTTCCAGTTTAGGTATTTTTTTTTATAGCAAAAATTACCTTGCCCATGTAAAATGCCAGAACCATGATAAGTTGTTGAATGAATGCTGTTGCTGCAAATATTACTGCTGAGTACCATAAGTACGTGCTTGTTACTCATCGAGGGTGCTGTAGCCATGCAATAGAGCAACTCTGTTCATGCTCCTCTTGTAGTGCCTTTGAGTTAGTCATTTTTTCTTAAGTTATAGTGGGTGGCTGAGAGTAAAGTTAATTGAAGGGGCGACATAAATATTGTACATGTAATGTTTTTAGAATTAGTAAGATAACTCATCTTTAACTCATCATTCTATTTGTAGTCAGATCCTCTGTTTTTTAGTTCTTTAGCATCTTCCTGAAGTTGTTAAAGATGTGTTCAATATTTATGTGGTGTCTAAGATGAGTTTCAAATTATCACATTAAAGCACACACGTGAATAATTTACTTTGTCTTTCACATTTTTTGACTTGCATGGTGAATCTGTTTAGCAATTTGGAAGCTAACTTCTTTAAATCTGGCACTCATCAATCAAGCTGGTGGTGATGGTTCTCAACCTTCTAGCTGTTAAACAACGACTTGGAATGCATCTGACTAAAAGACATCTGACTAAAATAAATATAACTTAGAAGTTAGAAGTTTGGTTGGGATAACTTGGACATTAGAAGTTAGAACACATCTGGCTAAAAGACAATATTTACAAAAGAAAGTGCAAGATAATACTGCCAGAGTGTTGGTTGGGATAACAGGGAAGTTGTACCAAAACATATTGAAGGATGTTAGGCAGATACCAGAACTTCTGCAGCCCCTGGAAAAGAGGCATTCCAAGTAATATACATAATCAAAGGCAAATGTAAGGTTAAAATAATGTGGGTCTCACTTAATAACAAAAATTGGATAAATGAAAAAAACAAAAAAGGGCACAGTATAAAGTTGATCCCACAGCTTATAAGATTAGCAAAAATACTGTCATAAAGTTAGATGACACAACCCATTATATACAAAAAAAAAAAAAAAAAAAAAAAAAAAATCTGTTTAGCAATTTGGAAGCTAACTTCTTTAAATCTGGCACTCATCAATCAAGCTGGTGGTGATGGTTCTCAACCTTCTAGCTGTTAAACAACGACTTGGAATGCATCTGACTAAAATAAATATAACTTAGAAGTTAGAAGTTAGAACACATCTGGCTAAAAGACAATCTTTACAAAAGAAAGTGCAAGATAATACTGCCAGAGTGTTGGTTGGGATAACAGGGAAGTTGTACCAAAACATATAGAAGGATGTTAGGCAGATACCAGAACTTCTGCAGCCCCTGGAAAAGAGGCATTCCAAGTAATATACATAATCAAAGGCAAATGTAAGGTTAAAATAACGTGGGTCCCATTTAATAACAAAAATTGGATAAATGAAAAAAAAAGAAAAAAAAAAGAAAAAGGACACAGTATAAAGTTGATCCCACGGCCTATAAGACTAGCAAAGATATTGCCATAAAGTTAGGTGACACAACCCATTATATACCAAAAAAGAAAAAGAAAAAAGAGGGCATTCTAATCCTGGATTCATCTCAAGATGACACGTACAAACCATCGCCAAGTCAATTTTTACAGAAATAATCTCTCTCTCTCTTTTCTTTTTATTTATTATTATTATTATTATTATTTTTTTTTTTTTTTTTTAATCTTAGCATTATAAGAAAATGAGGTACCATTTGAGCTACAACCCATTGGTCCATTTAACAAAAACATAAACACACAAAGTGCATATTAATGATTACAACATAAAAATCGAAAGGATCCATACAAGCAGAGAGACGAGATAGCAATTCACCCACAACCCTGAACTGTTTCGGATCCACGGAATACAATTGAGTATTAAACAAGCACTTATGGTTAACATACATGCATTTGGTAGAACAAGACAACTTTATCATCAGCACATAAACATTTATAAGAATGAAGAATGAGTCGATTTCTTTATTTATTTTCTTCCTTCTTTTGTAGATGAACATTATCATATCACTTCTTGAGCTTGAGAAAAACCATTAATTTCAAACTTTGCCACCCTCCCGCGCCACCAAAAAAAAGAAAAGAAAAGAAAGAAGAAATGGTAATTGCATGGAAATTTGTTTGCCTATGATATCTACGAAGCATTTTGCCTTTTCATAGTGTACCGAATAAAGAATTTCTAAGGAATCTGAAATTTTACCCCAAAAAAAGTATGATGCATGATATCAGCATGTAACCAAGATAGCACCCAATTAGCTACAAAATGTCATCAAACTATCTAAGGATATAAATTGAAAACAAGACTCGAGCTGCGCTCGGAAAATCAACTCTTTAGTTCACAAGACCAGAAAGTCATTCAGGTTTTCATATTTTGACCTGATTCATTTCATTTTGTATGCCTTTTGCATTGCAGGTCAAAGATTTGGGTTAGTGGGTACATCTATGACCTAGCCAGGCTTCCAGACACCAGGCAGACAAAATAAATGGAGCAACTCAAATCATCCACAACATAAACAACTGGAAATCCCAGATATACCTCAGATTGTTATCAACTGACAAAGCACCCAAAAACACAATTGAGTTTACATGTTGAGTAAAGAGAATTTAATTATCACTTCCTTGACTTATATTGTCCATGTTATTATCAATTGTTCAAGCTTTTTTTTTTTTTTTTTTAAATGTGTCCATATTTTCAAGCTCTTTTATGATTGAAGATATGAAATCTGAAACAGATGAGTTTCAGGAAGTATCAATGGTATGGCATTAGGAGAATAAGAAGCAGGTATTCAAAGAAAAAATTTACAGTTTTCACTTAAAATGTGAACTTTTTTGCAATCTCCTTTTTGCAAAGTCACCTCAAATTGCATAGTCTGTGCATCTCAAAATTAAAACTATAATAACAATAACGAACAAGATTTAGATGTACAGGACCAAAAATAACTTACNCCCCACCCCAAAAAAAAAAAAAAAAAATTGAACTTTACAATCATGGGATTTCTATGATCAAGTTTTCAAGTCATGAACCCCAAAACCAGAACCATACATATGCATGAACAAAAGCACAAGAAAACGAAAATATAAAAGGAATTCTCCTTTCAGTCAAAGTTGCATATCAATATTTCCATCCAAATACTATTTATTATTTCCAGAATAATTTGCATATCTTCGTAATTAATTTATGAACTCCGAACTTGATAGTTGAATTACCAAGGTTAGAATAGGTGACAACTGAGTTGGAAAGTTGTTAGGAAATGTGGCAATCACTCAAGCTACATCTACAAACAACCTTTTGTACATATATCATATCTTATGAAATGCATAATTGTAATTTACTCAGCCCCTAAATCTTGCATCTTTTAACAAAAGTCTACTATACTCTTAGATTGCCTAAAATACACAGAATTCTGATCTTCCTCCAGTACAGTTTATCAGTTAGTTAAACGTGACATATAGCTCAATATTTCATTGAAATACAACACTTTAGATAAACTCCTTTCAGTCCTCCTCTTCATTTTCACATTGGTCATCTACACCTAAGGCAGTAAACGGTAAACCTGGGTCAATACCACCATAGCATTCGATCTGTTATATGATGACTGAAGTCTTAGAACCTGTCTCTCCTAATGGGTAGATAGCTTAAATTCATGGAATCACAAGACTGACGGTAGCTTCTTGTGATTGTTTCCTAGTAAGATACAGTGTGTAGTTTGTAATAGCATTGTCTTCTTCCCCCGCCCCTCCCCTCCCTCTTCTTCTATAATGGATATCGTAGTTTGCATTTGCATTGCCCTGCTGAGAAAAAATAAACAGTCACGGTAGGCTGAACACTAGTATTCCTTCTCTTGTGACGATAAAAAGCATCTCCACCCTATTTGAATTTTCTACATTTTACAATGTAATCATCATTTTATTTTACATGCATATCAAGTATAAGAATGCAACACTTTCTGAATTAAACATCAAATCTCAAAACCATTAAGAGACGTTATAACATGGACATATACAAGAAACCTATTACAAAACACTCCCAAGTGATATACCTTCCTCTGCCACAAGCATATCAACAAGGGCTTGGATTTGTGAGGTGGCAAATGGGTGGGTTTGAGGTGGGCATAATTAGGTTGGGCATATAAAACTCATTTATCCATTTAAAACTCATTTAACTAATTACTTTGAACTTAAATTCAACTCAACCCAATTATTATGGGTAAACCCCAACCCACCCAATTACCCAATTATCAAAATTACCAAAATGCCACAAAAGTGAAAATGACCAAAGTACTCTAAAATATTCAAAAATGACCAAAATACCCCAAAACATGAAAATTACCAAAACACCCCCCAAAACCCAAAAATTGACCAAAATAGCCCCGAAACCCAAAAAATGACCAAAATACCCCTAAATCCCAAAAAATGACCAAAATACCCCCGAATCCAAAAAATTACCAAAATACCTCCGAAACCCAAAAAAATTACCAAAATATCCCCGAAACTCAAAAAATGACCAAAATATCCCCGAAACCCAAAAAATTACCAAAATACCCCCGAAACCTAAAAAATTACCAAAATTCTCCCGAATCAAAAAAATGACCAAAATACAACAAAAAATGACCAAAATATCCCCAAATCCAAAAAATGACCAAAATACCCCCGCAACCAAAAAAATTACCAAAATATTCATCCCACACTACTAAAAATTCGATATGTTACCTTTATTTTATTAAAAGATAAATATTCATCCCACTACTAAAAAAAGTAGTTAGAAAGAAACATAGTGCAATAGCATTTTCTACTAGTTATTAGTATATTCCTTTTCTTTAGTATTAATATTACATACAATGTGGCTTACATAACATGCATGTGTATCTACAAATGTTGAGAACTGTATAATGACATGTATATTAGTTATAATGACAAGTATATATATATATTTACTTACTTATTATTTATCTTTTCATAAATACGTATTTATGACAATATATGATATGGGGCTCCATGCCTCTATCTATGAATCTTATCGAATGTACTGTACGGATTTCCATATCCTTTTGAAGCAAATAGATGCATGGTCACAAAATTATAATTGTTTGTAATAGTGCAATGTTTGGAATAATTCAAAGTTTCAAACCCTCTTTGACAATAGGAACATTTTATTTTTTTTTTTTTAAGAAACAAGACCATGATTCTTATAGATCAACAGAAACTTCTATCGGTGACTACAAGATTTTGGACATCACAGGGAATGCCATCAGACCAATAGCAAGGACAATGGGAATATTTGGCTAATTTTGCCAATCTATCAGCAACTGCATTCCCCTGTCTTTTAACATGTGAAAAACAAAAAGAGACAAAATTCAAACTAGAGCTCTAATGTCTTCTATAATGTGACCGAAAGGGCTGACACAGTTTGAATCTGTGTTAAGAGCCTGTATAATTGTTTCAGAGTCACCTTCAAGTACCACTTTCTCTACGCCAAGCTCCAAAGCAAAGGAAATTGCTTTTCTGCAAGCTAAAGCCTCAACGTTATCCACTGTTGCAGGGAGGTTAATTCTGTCTGAAAGGAGCTGGCCTTGGCTGAAGTGATATAAGTTAGAACAATATTTATAACACAAAAAATTCTCTAATTTGGCAATATTAAGCCAAAAGACACTACTTCTTGAGCAACAAGTGAAAATGTCATATCATATAAGTACAATTCAATTAACTAAAAAAATAAAGAAAAAAAGCTTAAGTTTTAAATTTCAAAAACACTGATGGCTGTCATTCACATTGAAAAAGGCAAAACCCAAAGCTTTTTCCAAACTCTTAACACCCTCCCATCAACCACGTGTCCTAGAAACTCGCTTTTAATATATCTTTTTTTAACTTTTGCATTGAGAAGAGCATTGGTCAGCGGACAAAACAAGAAGGAAATAAACTTGGCATGCCTTCCAGCCAGAACTTCAGTACACTCACAAGAGAAACATGTAAAACAGAGGAGAAGTAGTAGGGCGGGAAGAAGGCTGTAAAACTAAAACAGTGCTAGAAGAAGAAACAGAGAGGGTTGCAAGGCTGAAAGCGGTGGCGATAACATTTTCTTGGCTTTTTTCATTTTTAGTGGTATGTTTTTCTGGTTTTTTCTTTACCGGTCCGAATTAGATTTACCGGCCGAAACATCCGATTTTCTCCGGTAAGGTCGGTACAGTCCAGTATTGGCTGAAATTTGAAGCGGAACGAAACTTAAGTGTTTCTGTATCGGTTCACCAACCGGTAAGATAAATATCAGCCGTACCGGCTGGTACGGTATTGTATTGACTTCTTCGGTCTGACATCACATTAGGGGTGGCAAATGGGTGGGTTTGGGTGAGTTTGGGGTGGACATAATTGGATTGGGTATATAAAACTCATTTATCCATTTAAAACCCATTTAACTAATTACTTTGAACCCAAATCCAACCCAACCCAATTATTATGGGTAAACCTCAACCCACCAAATTACCCAATTATCAAAATTACCAAAATGCCACTAAAATGAAAATGACCAAAGTACTCTAAAATATTCAAAAATGACTAAAATATCCCAAAATATGAAAATTACCAAAATACCCCCCAAACCCCAAAAAATGACCAAAATAGCCCCGAAACCAAAAAAATGACCAAAATACCCCTACAACCCAAAAAAATGACCAAAATACCCCCGAACCCAAAAAATTACCAAAATACCTCCGAAACCCAAAAAAATGACCAAAATATCCCCAAAACCCAAAAAATGACCAAAATATCCCCCAAACCCAGAAAATTACCAAAATACCTCCGAAACCCAAAAAAATGACCAAAATATCCCCAAAACCCAAAAAATGACCAAAATATCCCCCAAACCCAGAAAATTACCAAAATACCCCTGAAACTTAAAAAATAACCAAAATTCTCCCGAATAAAAAAAATGACCAAAATACAACAGAAAATTACCAAAATACCCCTGAACCCAAAAATGATCAAAATACCCCCGAATCCAAAAAATGACCAAAATACCCCTGCAATCCAAAAAATGACCAAAATACCCCCGAATTCAGAAAATGACCAAAATACCCTAGCAACCCAAAAAATTACCAAAATATTCATCCCACACTACTAAAAATTCAATATGTTACCTTTATTTTATTAAAAGATAAATATTCATCCCACTACTAAAAAAAAATAGTTAGAAAGAAACAAGTGCAATAGCATTTTCTACTAGTTATTAGTATATTCCTTTTCTTTAGTATTAATATTACATACAATGTGGCTTACATAACATGCATGTGTATCTACAAATGTTGAGAACTGTATAATGACATGTATATTAGTTATAATGACAAGTATATATATATATATATATATATATTTACTTACTTATTATTTATCTTTTCATAAATACGTATTTATGATAGTTATAATGACAAGTATATATATATATATATATATATATTTACTTACTTATTATTTATCTTTTCATAAATACGTATTTATGACAATATATGATATGGGGCTCCATGCCTCTATCTATGAATCTTATCGAATGTACTGTACGGATTTCCATATCCTTTTGAAGCAAACAGATGCATGGTCACGAAATTATAATTGTTTGTAATAGTGCAATGTTTGGAATAATTCAAAGTTTCAAACCCTCTTTGACAATAGGAACATTTTTTTTTTTTTGAGAAACAAGACCATGATTCTTATAGATCAACAGAAACTTCTATCAGTGCCTACAAGATTTTGGACATCACAGGGAATGCCATCAGACCAATAGCAAGGACAATGGGAATATTTGGCTAATTTTGCCAATCTATCAGCAACTGCATTCCCCTGTCTTTTAACATGTGAAAAACAAAAAGAGACAAAATTCAAAGCTAGAGCTCTAATGTCTTCTATAATGTGACTGAAAGGGCTAACACAGTTTGAATCTGCGTTGAGAGCCTGTATAATTGTTTCAGAGTCACCTTCAAGTACCACTTTCTCTATGCCAAGCTCCAAAGCAAAGGAAATTGCTTTTCTGCAAGCTAAAGCCTCAACGTCATCCACTGTTGCAGGAAGGTTAATTCTGTCTGAAAGGAGCTGGCCTTGGCTGAAGTGATAAGTATTGGTAGTTAGTTGCAGTGGCAGTTAGCCTTGGTTGCTGAGTTGGCATTGTATTCAGTTGACTGTTAGGATTAGATAGTTAGTTAATACCTGTTGTAACAGATTGGGGACTTGTAATTGGGAAGGGAATTGTACTATAAGAAGCTATAGCTAATTGTAAAGAATCATATCAGAAATGTTAAGCAAATTTCTCTGTTTCTCAATCTCATAGTTCCTATTTCTCTATTTTTACTTCTTACCTCCAAGGAGGCCTAGTTCCCTCAAAGATCTACTTCAATTCCATAAGAACCATTGGATTCTTATCAGACAAAGACATAGGTCCCTAATAACTTTCGTATTAGAAGGAAGTACAATATCTTGTTTTACATATGGAGGTATCAAGCTCATCTGCAAAACATCAATTGAGGAAACAGTTGCTTAATTAAGAGCACAGCACACTATCTCACAGAACATGTTTACAAATATTATTTACCACCTTGAACAACAAAGAAAACAAGAAAGCCCATAAGCTTCATGTTTTATATCAATTACCAGTCCATCAAGTTATTTATTTTAGCAAGGGAAATATATCATGTGCTTGTTACCTGATAATAGGCAGAAGCACAATTACCAAGCTGTGGCACGCAATTCCATACCTTGCAGTCTAATTGTGAAATATTTTTTATGCTTGAATCCAGTTCTTGCATATATTTGAATTTAGTTGTAATTGGATATTGATTCATTTTCTTGGGATGGATATACTGTGCCGCACTACACAGTCACAGCAATATTGGACTCCTCCATTAGAGCATAAATCTCTCCTTGGCATTCTATCAAACACTAACTGTGTACTTTGAACATCACCACATTTCACACACATAGTAATCAATGCATTCACCACATCCACATCTGACTCAAACCCAACTCTGCTTTTGCTTACCCACCCACCAACACATTCCAAGAAAACACATCCCTCTCCTCCATCTTCCCAAACACATACCAAGCATTACCCAGATCACCAAACCTCACAAACATACTCAACAAAGCATTACCGATGCTTACCAAAAAGATAAAATTAGAAAATGTAAACTGTTTGGTAACAGAGAAAACGAAGGAAAGCAAAAGAAGACTTTTGAGTAACTAAAGAGAGGAACCAAATCCGAGATTCGAAGCTTACCGATGAGTGCTGGAGTGACTGGAAAGAGATAACGTGAATATTCCGGCGAACAACTCAGAAATCCGCTGAAGCTTTGAAGTTGCTGAAGCCGTGATTGGAGGGCGAGAAAATGAGGGAAAATGAGAGAAAACGAAAATCTAACCCAGAAACGTCTGAGACTCTGAGGTGAGGGCTGGGTCTTTTTTTTTTTTTTTTTTTTTTTTTAAAAAAAAAAAAAAAAAAAAAAAAAAAAAAAAAAAAAAAAAAAAAAAAAAAACAAAACAAACAAACAAACAAACAAACAAACAACAAAACAAAAAGAAGAAGAATAGAATCAGAGCCAAGGCAGTAACAAAACAGGGAAGCAAAACACTAGAAAATAAACATACCTTGAGGAAGCAATTAGAAGAAGAAGCACCACCAAAAGAGGAGGAACCACCACACCTGTTGCTAGTTCGCAAAAAGAAGGCAGAAAGAGTTCGTCGGAGAAGAAGCTCAGAGCAAATGATTAGAAAACTTTTTGAAAAAAGAGAGAATGTGAGCAAAGGAAGATTTTAAACTAAGGCCTTGGAAAACTGAAAAACCAGCGGGAAGCCCAATAGTCCCACCAAATCAGAGCATTAACTGCACCTACCAGCACGTGCCACTGTGCCACGATTTGCGAAGCGCCGCCACTTTGCATTTACTGCGGATCGAAATCCCAAACGACACCCAGACTCTTCGCATTCTATGATCGTCATTTCAATGACGAACACAGAATCGGGGGGCAACTGACGGGACTGACGAAGTTCATGGACGCACTGACGATTCCATCAACACGGACGATTCCATGCTCAGGCTAGGTGAGTCGATCATACTTTTTATTGACGAACATATCCGGACCATTCAATGCAGGCAAAACGGTTCGAGAGACAACTATACAGTCCGTTGAAAGGTAATAATGGCACACTAAAGGGCCTCAGGCGTTACGAAAAGGAGCATTAAAAACCTCCATAACTACCCAACGGCTAGAAGCCAGGAAAGGGTATATAAGCCTCCCACATTGCTGAAGAACAGGTACATACACACAGAAAACTCACTGAGACATTTTCTTGAATTCTTTCCAATTGCATTGTTGAAATATTCTTTTACTAACTTTGGCATCGGAGGCGTTGTGGCAGGCACCACACCGGTGTTCATCTCTAAGGGCTGGAAGATCGTCTCCGTCCATCGAACAAGTGCTGAGGAGTTCACACTCATCAAGTTTTATACACTCAAATTGATTCAAGCAGAGATGCTTAAGTGCTTAACAACAAAGAGATTTCTTGAGAATTCCTTAATTAATCAGGGAAGTGGAGGAAATACTACATGGGATAGAGCGATGACTTCTAGCATAAGCAAGTCCTCAAAGTCACTAGGGATTATTATTGAGTGTGTGTGAAAACTATCAATATTTGAAAATTTGATTCCCCAATTTTATTAATCATAAAATTTCATCATTTTTTAATTTTTTTAATAACCTGTCCGGTTAGAAAGAAAAATTGCTATCTAATGCTGGTAAGGAGATATTAATCAAAATTGTTGCTCAGGTTGTTCCGACTTATACTATAAGCGTCTTCAAGCTTCCCAATGCCCTGTGTGATGAGATGACAAGTATGGTTCGTAACTTCTAGTGGGGTCAAGCTAATGAAAAAAAAAAATAGCTTGGCTAAGTTGGGAAAAAATGTGTTTATCTAAAGATGAAGGAGGATTGGGTTTTCATGATCTAAAGGCATTCAATCTTGCTCTTTTGGCTAAGCAAGGTTGGTGGTTGCAAATGAATACCAATTCTTTAGTTCACAAGGTCTTCAAGGCACGATATTTTCCTAATAGGGACTATCTTTCAGCTCAATTGGGTAACCACCCTTCGTATGCTTGGAGGAGTATTTTAGCAACTCTATTCATTTTTAGACCCCTTAAACACAAACAGTTTAACCTAGTTATTTAGCCAAGTGATTAATTTAGATAAATAATTCAAATCTAGGTTAACACAAGTAAATCATATCATTGAAACAGTGCGGAAAATATATAACACAACGATATGATAACCCAGGAAAACCAAACCGGTAACCTGGGGAGGATTTAACCTAGCTATCCTCAAGGTAAAACAGATCCACTATGAAAGAATTGAAGTTTACACAATAGCGACTTAGACCACTAACATCCTATTGCTACCTCGAGTAGGAAACATACTACCACGACCACGTGATAGCACTGAGTCCACGGACTACTTCTTTCTTGGATTCACAGCAACCACAAGTACTCCCACTTGTGTTTCTTTAAGCTCTTTATGTAGCAATTGAATCAATCATCAAGCTCTTGACATAATCTTGATTCTTGATAAACCCTAAGTATGCATGAAGGCAAACACCTCTAGATCTCACAAGAGATTCACACACACAGCATAAACAACAACCTCAAAAAAAAAAATGTGGCTAGAGTTTTTTCTTTTGTACTTAAGGAAAAACATAAAACCCTACACATCAAACGGGCTTGGGCTGAGTTGGAAAATTCTGCAGAAAAACATTCTGCACGAGTTTCGATCGATCGAGTCTAATTTTTGATCGATTGAGCCTTGCAGAAAGACAATAGTAATTTTCTGCAATTACTCAATTCCAACTTTACAAACAAATACTTTGAGCAAGTCTAAAACAAGACTAAACGTTTTTATCATAGTTTGCCAACATTACAAATTAAAGTTCTAATACATTTAAACCTAAAGTCTTACAACCCAACAGCAAGGAAAACTTTTGGTGACGAAATAGTTTCATTGCCAAAAGTTTTTTTTTCAACTACTCAGACCTTTTGGCAATAAATTTTTTGTCACTAGGACTTTTAGCAACATGGTATTAGCGACAAAACCAATCTCGTCGCCAAAAAAAACTTTCAGCGATGAAAAAATGGACTTTTAGAGACAGAAATTTTGTCACTGAAAATATGTTTTGTTGTAGTTATGCACAACCAGAGAAGCCAAAAGCCTACAATAAGCAAAAAAAGAATCATGTCTCTCTCTCTCTCCCATCTAGGAATATGCAGCTACCCTGTGAGGGAATCTTAGGAAGGGGAGTGTCAATTACACACCTTTCAAAACCATGACAGTTTCCTTTGTTTTTGAAGAGTATGTGTACTATGTGTGCACTAGACATTTTTCATGAGATAGTTCAAAATATGGATAAATTACAATTTACAAGACACAGATCGCAATAGTTTTGAATACCATACAGTTCCTACTGGAACAGACAGAAAATCTTGTACTAGTATGCATGCAAATCAAAAAATAAAAAATAAAAAATAACCCCCATATTCCACGTCGGATGAAATTTTGTCCCATTTTTGGATCATTCCGGGCATTTTGGCAAGTTTTAGTCAATACCATATGAAATTATATATTCAGCTGGAATGCAGAAGAAGTATTAAAAAAGAAAAGAAAAAAGATGAAGCAGACAAGTACAATTTGACACCCATTGATATAGCATATTGTTAATGGTGGTAAGTAAAAAAAAATAATGTTAGTAGTGAGCCTAAATAATAATTAGTGAAAACTTGCCATTTCAACATGTTTGTTTTTTTTTTTTTTTTTAAAAAACTTTACAATCATGGGATTTCTATGATCAAGTTTTCAAGTCATGAACCCCAAAACCAGCACCACACATATGCATGAACAAAAGCACAAGAAAACGAAAATATAAAAGGAATTCTCCTTTCAGTCAAAGTTGCATATCAATATTTCCATCCAAAAACTATTTATCATTTCCAGAATAATTTGCATATCTTCGTAATTTATTTATGAACTCCGAACTTGATAGTCGAATTACCAAGGTTAGAATAGGTGACGACTGAGTTGGAAAGTTGTTAGGAAATGTGGCAATCACTCAAGCTACATCTATAAACAACCTTTTATACATATATCATATCTTATGAAATGCATAATTGTAATTTACTCAGCCCCTAAATCTTGCATCTTTTAACAAAAGTCTCCTATACTCTTAGATTGCCTAAAATACACAGAATTCTGATCTTCCTCAAGTACAGTTTATCAGTTAGTTAAACGTGACATATAGCTCAATATTCCATTGAAATACAACACTTTAGATAAACTCCTTTCAGCCTCTTCATTTTCACATTGGTCATCTACGCCTAAGGCAGTAAACGGTAAACCTGGGTCAATACCACCATAGCATTCGATCTGTTATATGATGACTGAAGTCTTAGAACCTGTCTCTCCTAATGGGTAGATAGCTTAAATTCATGGAATCACAAGACTGATGGTAGCTTCTTGTAATAGCATTGTCTTCTTCCCCCGCCCCCTCCCCTCCCTCTTCTTCTATAATGGATATCGTAGCTTGCATTTGCATTGCCCTGCTGAGAAAAAATAAACAGTCACGGTAGGCTGAACACTAATATTCCTTCTCTTGTGACGATAAAAAGCATCTCCACCCTATTTGAATTTTCTACATTTTACAATGTAATCATCATTTTATTTTACATGCATATCAAGTATAAGAATGCAACACTTTCTGAACTAAACATCAAATCTCAAAACCATTAAGAGACGTTATAACATGGACATGTACAAGAAACCTATTACAAAACACTCCCAAGTGATATACCTTCCTCTGCCACAAGCATATCAACAAGGGCTTGGATTTGTCCATTCAAATGTGACCCACTTGAGTCCTTTGCTTTCTGAAATTTCAAGAATTCATCATATATATCATCCAAATCTGAATATAACAACTCTCTCCCCCCAATTTTTTATTTTTTATTTTTATGCCCAAGATAACAATCAGTTCACACCCTCATATCATTACCATTCACTCTGCATCCATTACCTAACACCACTTCACTCTTATAACCTGAATTGAATTACTACCCATTAGTACCACCTCCAAAAAAAAGAAATACAATGAGGCGTTCTCACCAAAAGCCAAGTGATCCACAAACTACACCATGGCACAAATAATTGAATCTAACCAAGAAAAAGAAAATACAAAATACCCAATTAGACAAAAATAATAAATTGATACGATTCCCAAATAATCAGCAAACTACAAAATCCAAGTCATTACTGACCTGACCTAACCTGACATTGTTGCAAAAACTAATGGGTCCACTGTGAATTACCCAGCAAGGCTTTTCTACAACACATGGGTTGGTGTGTGGTGTGGAGCATTTGAATTGATAGAAGAAGCATTTGGTATGGCAAGGTATTGTCTTTGAACAATTTGATTTTGGAAGGTGCTTGAGCTTGAAGCAGTTGTTTCTGCACCAAAATGCTATCTTTTTGTTTCTTTTAGTTCAAAGTCTGCATTTTTAAGGTGTGGAATTACACAGACCAATAGAGAATAGTGAATGAAAACCCCCTAGCAAGGGTTTTGGGGAATTTTTCGTTTTAAAATTGGACTGTGGTATACTGCGCAATAGATGTTTGTGGAAATGAATGCTAATGCAGTAATGCTTAGGTGGGGATTAAAAATTAATATGGCTTATAGCAAAAAATAAAAATAAAAAAATAAGGGAGAAGAAAAACAAAAGGGCTGTGAAATAACTCCATCCTTCTTGTAATTTTTCTATCAAAAAAAAAAAAATTTCTAGAAGGTTTTTCTTCTGATGAAAATTTTCATGAACCATCCTTAATTTTCCATGGTCAAATTTCATTAGGGAATGTTAATTTGTAAACATCTTCACTTTCTTCTTGGAATGAGATTTTTCCTTCTAGTCAAAACATATGAAAGCTGAATTTTGATTAGAATTTTTCAACAAAGCCTTTCTTTTTCGTAAGAACTGAGTCTCAGAGATTTCAAATCAAAGGAATGTGTTGTGTTACTTTGTAAGAGGCTGTGCATTGAAAGTGGGCCAACTCTCATAGAAATAAAGTTTAACAAGGACAAACTTTTCCTCCAAACCCGTCCAAAGGATAATTTCTGCCCATCTAACAATTAAGTTGAAATTGTCAATCAACTCCAACCCAATCGCTCTCATTGCACTCCATTTTCTTCGTCAATACTTTTGTTTTCCAGCTAGCACTTGCCTTTGTAACTATCAGTATATCACCATCCATAACTACAGGAGGTGGTAGCATCAATGTAAATATATTTAAAGAGTATATATCTTTCTTTTTCTTTTTCTTTTTTTAGAAAAACAAAGAGTATATATCTTGTAACGAATATTACGTGGTCCTGGTGAAAACAGTGGCAGTTGTAAAATAGAGTTATTTTTTTTTTTTTTTTTTTGTGAGATGGGCCGGGTTGAGTTTGTTGGGTATATTATTTTTAGATTAAACGGGTTCAATAGATTTTTAATTAAAATCCAATTATTTTTTGATCTAGTTGGGTTGATGCCCATTTAACTCAATTAATAATTTTAATAATTGGGTAAATTTGGGTTTAATTAGAGTGGGCGGGTTTAAGTAGGCAAATGGGTTTGGGCTTATTTTGCCACCCCTAGATCATTTGTCCATTCAAATGTGACCCACTTGAGTCCTTCTTTGCTTTCTGAAATTTCAAGAATTCATCATATATATCATCCAAATCTGAATATAACAACTCTCTCCCCCCAATTTTTTATTTTTTATTTTTATGCCCAAGATAACTATCAGTTCACACCCTCATATCATTACCATTCACTCTGCATCCATTACCTAACTTCACTTCACTCTTATAACCTGAATTGAATTACTACCCATTAGTACCACCTCCAAAAAAGGAAATACAATGAGGCGTTCTCACCAAAAGCCAAGTGATCCACAAACTACACCATAGCACAAATAATTGAATCTAACCAAGAAAAAGAAAATACAAAATACCCAATTAGACAAAAATAATAAATTGATACAATTCCCAAATAATCAGCAAACTACAAAATCCAAGTCATTACTGACCTGACCTAACCTGACATTGTTGCAAAAACTAATGGGTCCACTGTGAATTACCCAACAAGGCTTTTCTACAACAGATGGGTTGGTGTGTGGTGTGGAGCATTTGAATTGATAGAAGAAGCATTTGGTATGGCAAGGAATTGTCTTTGAACAATTTGATTTTGGAAGGTGCTTGAGCTTGAAGCAGTTGTTTCTGCACCAAAATGCTATCTTTTTGTTTCTTTTAGTCCAAAGTTTGCATTTTTAAGGTGTGGAATTACACAGACCAATAGAGAATAGTGAATGAAAACCCCCTAGCAAGGGTTTTGGGGAATTTTTCGTTTTAAAATTGGACTGTGGTATACTGCGCAATAGATGTTTGTGGAAATGAATGCTAATGCAGTAATGCTTAGGTGGGGATTAAAAATTAATATGGCTTATAGCAAAAAATAAAAATAAAAAAATAAGGGAGAAGAAAAACAAAAGGGCTGTGAAATAACTCCATCCTTCTTGTAATTTTTCTATCAAAAAAAAAAAAATTTCTAGAAGGTTTTTCTTCTGATGAAAATTTTCATGAACCATCCTTAATTTTCCATGGTCAAATTTCATTAGGGAATGTTAATTTGTAAACATCTTCACTTTCTTCTTGGAATGAGATTTTTCCTTCTAGTCAAAACATATGAAAGCTGAATTTTGATTAGAATTTTTCAACAAAGCCTTTCTTTTTCGTAAGAACTGAGTCTCAGAGATTTCAAATCAAAGGAATGTGTTGTGTTACTTTGTAAGAGGCTGTGCATTGAAAGTGGGCCAACTCTCATAGAAATAAAGTTTAACAAGGACAAACTTTTCCTCCAAACCCGTCCAAAGGATAATTTCTGCCCATCTAACAATTAAGTTGAAATTGTCAATCAACTCCAACCCAATCGCTCTCATTGCACTCCATTTTCTTCGTCAATACTTTTGTTTTCCAGCTAGCACTTGCCTTTGTAACTATCAGTATATCACCATCCATAACTACAGGAGGTGGTAGCATCAATGTAAATATATTTAAAGAGTATATATCTTTCTTTTTCTTTTTCTTTTTTTAGAAAAACAAAGAGTATATATCTTGTAACGAATATTACGTGGTCCTGGTGAAAACAGTGGCAGTTGTAAAATAGAGTTCTGAGTTTTTAAAAAAAAAAATTAGGGGGTGTTTGATAAAGATCATTAAATAACAGTTTTCGTTGTTTAAGTAACACTTATTTTCATACAATTTTTTTATCCACACATATTTTTTAAAAAATTAAATAATATTACTAGAACAACATTATCAAATAGGTCATTAATACTCCAAAACGTCTAAAAATATTTTTTTTAATCTTCTAAAACATCTTTTTCTTTTTTCTTTTTTTTAAGAACTCGTTTAAAAAGCCTAACCAAATAGATCTATAGACTGTATAATGAATTTCTTTAAAAAATTATATTGTAAGTTAATGTTTATAAATTTAATAGAGTTTTAATTTATGGATTTGCTTTATAATGATTGCTTTTTGCCAAGTCCAAACACATTCATTTTTTATGTAAACCGAATTCAAACCCTTATCTTTTATTCAATTACAAATGACTTAGAACTAATTAAACCCATATTGTAAACCAACATTTAAAGTAAATGATAAATTCAAAAAATTATTAACATTATCTCTATACATTAACTTCTTTTCTTTTCTTTTCTTTTCTTTATCTCCACTCACATAGGAAATTGTAATTTCTCTTTCCAAACCACTACCGTTGGACCACTGACTCCAGAACTAATTAAACCTATATTGTAAACCAACATTTAAAGTAAATGGTAAATTCAAAAAATTATTAACATTATCTCTGTATATTTACTTCTTTTCTTTTCTTTTCTTTATCTCCACTCACATAGGAAATTGTAATTTCCTTCTTTCCAAACCACTTCTGTTGGACCACTGACTCCACTATCTGCATGTATAACTGTTTCTCTTTCTCATGAATATAATAAGAATAAACTCCCAGTTATTAAGAAAATAAAATTCAAGTTAACTGAACAATTCACATTAAACTCTAAAAAAATTCTAAAACTAAATTTTAGGACTAACTAATCAAACATTAAACATTAATTTCTCATTCTATGGAAAAAAAATAAAATAAAATAAAAAATTCTCAAAACACTCAAAACTAGAATGGTGAAAAATTTATCCCTGTGAAAATTTATCCCATGAAATGACGTAATCCACCGTGAAAACGGTATAATTTCTCCACCAAAACTACAGTACCTTGTTGAATTTCGAATCCTATGCTTATATTGCCCATTTATTTAAAAAGAAATGTTAAACTTTATAATGTGATTCACTGAACTGTAAAGCTCCATTTGCTAACACATATATAATATTTACTCGAAAATTGGGTGGTGGTACAATTTACAAATTTTCTCTACATTGCCACGTCACCGTGACAGAAACAAAAATTCCCCCAATAAAAAAAGAAAAAAAAAAAAAAAAGAAGGAAAAATTTTTCTTTTTCTTTTTTGGTTTAAAAAAAAAAAAACAGAAGAAAATATCTATGAGGACCTACGCGGTTCCTAGTTCAGGCTACCAGCACTGATCGGTTTCCCATCTTCGGGTCGGGTAAAATCCGGTCCGATTCGGAGCTGAGAATCCGAATCCAACGCCGAACCCAAACGGTCCCCTCTGGTTGCTGAACTGGGAAGTGGTGTTCCCCAAGGAGAGATCGTAGAGCGCACGCGCCGCCGGATCGGAGAGCGTCGCGTACGCGTTGTGAATCTCTATGAAATCTCTGCCGTCCGACTCGGAGTCCGACTCGATTTCTGGCTTGTCTTCGTCTTCTAGGTGGTGGTGTTGTTGGATCATGGCGTCCGGATGGTACATCTTGGCCAGGCTCCGGTACGCCATCTTGATCTCCGTCAACGAAGCCGTTCGCTCCACTCTAAGCACCTCATACAGACTCGCCGGATGCACCGCCGCCGACGAGGAATACGGCCTCGCCTCGGTAGCCGTGGCAGCGTACGCCTTGACTGACCGTTTGGAAGAGGAGAATCTGGTTTCCGGCGGGGAATAGAGAGGTGCGGCTGTGGGGAGGTTCAGAGTTCTAAACATTGAGAAAGGAAATTTGAGGGTTTTAGGGGTAAAATGGGAAAAGAGTTTAGAGAATTTTAGAGAAAAGAGAGAATGAGAGCCTGTGTGAATGTATGAAATGAGAAAGAGAGGAAGATGGTTTAATTATATAAAGAGTCAATATGTGGGGTTTGGGTTTGGGTTTGTGTTGTGTGGGTTTAAAGAAAGGAAAGGCAGTTGTTTTTGCATTTCAGTGGTCCATGTGGGTTCTCACGTCTTCTAGAAGATTTCTCCCTTTCTCTCTTTCTTTCTTTTTTTTATCTATCTTTGCCTAGGAGTTTTTTACATGGCTCATGAGCCATGGCTGTGAAATTTCTTTACAATTTCTTTTAAAGCGTTTTGCTACAGACCCAAAGCCACGTACTTTTTTTTTTTTTTTTTGTCAAAAGGAAACTTTCATTAAACTAAAACGCCGCTCTAAAACAATGTTTGATCCGAACCAAAGGGATTTTTTTGAGGCCCTCTTTGTAGTCAGTCACTATAACATCAGTGTAATTTAACTTGCTGCTGTTACTAGAAACCAGATCAGCCATGACTTTTGCATCCAACTCTATTTCCACAGCAGGTAGCTTAAGAGCAATACACAAGCGAATTCCATCCCTTAAGGCCCATAATTCAGCTGCCACACTCGTAGTGACCCCAATAGTCCGAGCATATCCTTTCACCCAGTTTCCAGCACTGTCTCTAATGATTCCTCCTCCCCCAGCCAGCCCCGGGTTACCTAATGAAGACCCATCGGAGTTCGGCTTGAACCAATGGAGAGGAGGGGGAGTCCATTTTACCTGAATTTTGACTTGTTCTGATCCTTGCTTCCCATTAAGGCTCAGATAGGCCACCTCTGCGGCTTTCATTAAGGTCTGACTAAGTAAATCTCTATGATTGCCTAACCTTTCATAAGCCATGTTGTTTCGGCGAAGCCAAATAGACCACACAACCATAAGGAAGATAATACCCTAATCAATCTCAGAAACACCACATTTACGTGAGCTTTGACAATTCAGACGAAGCCAATCAATAATGTTAATTCCATAGAAAAGAGAAGGGTGTATTGGAGGAGAAAAGGAGTTCCAAAAACTCTGAACCGCTGGGCAGTCCCTCAAAGCATGCTTAATGGACTCAGTATCGGCCTTACACACAGGGCAGACCGGATCTAGTTGCATGCCTCTATCACAAAGGGTGGCTCAAACAGGGATGCTTAAATGGTAGCACTTCCAAAGAAAACATAGCACCTTTGGAATAGATCAAACTTTCCAAACCCAACCTCCTTTAAACAGAGGAGATCTCCTGCCATGCTCCTCCTCTAACACAAGATTATAAGCATCTTTAAAATAAAAGTCACCACTAGGGGAGGACTGCCAACAGATACGGTCAACTCCACGATTAAGGAGGGGGAATGGAGTTGCCTTCATTTCCAACATAATTTGCTTAGGGAAGGAGAAAGAGATACGCTCCAAATTCCAACCAAAAAAACTTCCAACATCCACAAGCTTAATATTTTCCTCACCTTTGTTAAGAGGGCCAGATATGAGACTTCTAAGGGATCCCCTGTTCAGCCACTTATCTTCCCAAAAGGATAAACCACTGGTGTTACCCGCTATCCATTTTGTGCCCTTATAAAAAGTGGCTTTTCCCTTTCGTAAAGCTGCCCAACAAGGAAAGCATGAGACGTTCTTAAGAGGAAAGCGAGCACACCTTCTCTGGGGGCGATACTTATAAGACAGTACACGAGCCCAAAGGGAGGCTTTCTCCGTATTAAATCTCCAATTGAGTTTCGCAAGAAGTACGGTGTTTTTGGGCTTAGCTGCATGAATGCCTAGACCACCCTCTTCTCTTGGTTTAGCTATCTTATCCCAACTAATAAGGTGCACTTTTTTCTTATTTTCAGACGAACCCCAAAGGAAATTACGACTAAGTCTATCAACCCTTTGAAGAATTTTCGCAGGGAGAACATTACACTGCATTACATAATTGGGGATGGTGGATGTCACTGATTGGGTAAGAATAACTCTTCCTGCAAAAGACAAAAGGCCACATACTCTTTCATATACTCGTCTCACTTTAATTTACCCTAGGGGTGTCAACTAGACCCGGCCTCCTGCCAAACCCGCCTAAAACCAAGCCAACCATCGCCTGAACTAATGCATGGGACGGTCAGTGGCAGGTGACCTCTTTCAAAACCAAACTGGAGTGGGTTGAGTAGTAGGTCTTCCCTCCGAAACCCTATATAAATAGACTCGATCAACCCTCCACCAAAATATCTCATAATTCTCATTAGTGACCTCCATCTCTACTAAGAATTTAACCTAAAATCACATCGTTGTCCAAGCTTCTGCCTAAATTTGGTGAAAATACAGTGATTTTTTGCAAGATATGGTGGAGATCTCGCAATGTAGTTGGAGATCTAGAGGAAATCTGAAGTCTCCGATGAGATCCTCCTAGCGCCACCACCTTCTCGATTTCAATTGAATCTGACTCCACTACTGCAAAGCTCAATTCGAACCAATCTAATCACCGATTCGGTTGACGAAAGGTCCTCCAATTTGCCACTTGACGGAGTCGGGTCAATTCTAGGTTGTGTACAAACTTAAACTTGACCTAGACCAACCTATGGACAACGCTACTCTACCCACCATTTTCATAAAAAATAAAATAAAATAAAAAAGTTTGTGATAATTTCAGTGTCACTAGACTTTTCATTCTTTTAATAAGTGTGTGTTTGGCATTCATTACCAATCACAATAAAATAATTCAAATATTTATTTATAACCAATCACATTCATTTTAGGTTATATTAGATTTTAGGAATTTATAATGGTTTAAGGCTTGGGATCTAATGGACCTCCCTTACTGCATGGCAAATAGAGGGTGGTAAGCCAGCATGAACTTAAATCATAAAGACATATTTAATGTGAAATGGGTCTAATAAAGGTTGATAGACGGGCCACCTAGTCATGGTTTGTTCACACTTTGGTAAGTTTTTAACATCCTTTGGATTGCTCATCCCTACTCACCATGAGCTATAGATTTGTATCCATCACTAATTGCCTGTTTTTGGAAGGAAGAACAATTGAGTAGAAAGGAATGAAATATAAATAATATTTTAGAATATTATTGATTATAATTGACCATTGAAACTTACAACAATATTATATATATATATATATATTGAAAATTTTACTCAAAATTTTGTGCAATAGGCTTCACAAACAGTCAAATTTTGATCCCTCAAAATTTTAATATATTATTTGATTGTTTGAATTAAGATTTTCATATTTAATGTGGGGAAATTATTAAAGTAGGGAAAATTATTGAACTAGTAGCAGCTCATAAGATTATTTACATATACTTTTAACAACATAATTTATTTAATAGTCATATGATTTATTTAAATGATATAATGACTTCAATAATTTAATAAACGTGAATAGTTTTATAAAATCTCACGTAATCTCCTTTAATCTAATTTCAAGGAAAACTTTACGCAATGATTAAATTTAGTATATTAGTTGTATATAATACTGTTAAATATCACCAATTAAGTTAATTCACATACTCTTCTCAAGGGAAAAAAAAAAGTTAATTCACATACATTGCATGAATAAGTTTAGTATATTTAGTTTGGTTAGATATGACATTATTAAGGGAATTTTATGAATTTCATTTTCTTTTTAAAGTTTAGATAAAAGAGAATAAAATTTGATTTGTCCAACTCATATTATCATCAAGATGAGGTGTTCCAAAAAGAGAAAAAGAAAACTTGATTGTCCAACTCATATGTAGTGTTTGTGTTACACGTTGAGCGTGTTAAAAAAGTAGGAGAACGCAAATTGGCAAATACAACGTGCGCAGCGTGGAATTGCCCATTGGTAATGTGTATAATGGCTATTTCAATCATTGATTGCGTTTTGTGAGATTGGCTTTGGCTCACATCAAGAGCGGCTCATAATCATATAACTTGTAGCCGACACAAAGTGCTAACCACGTATGTACACACACTTCACTTTACAACTAGAAAGAAGTTTTCAAAAGTCTCCCACATGCCAGAGTTTCTAGAAGATAGATAAAGAAGCCAACATTCATGGAGCTATTGGGTCCGTCCTTCTCAGTTCTCAGAATTCATCTTCTGTTTCTGTGCCGTGTACAAATTATCTATCTTTGCAATACATGCAGCGCCGGAGCTACATGTTTGGGTGGGGCCTCGTGTTCCAGACTTCCAGTACGTCTGAAGCACGAAAAATTGAACTTATTTTTCTCTCATTTATAAAAGGACTTATACATTAAATTTATAGTAAGGTTTATCATAATATTTTAAAAAAATTGAGGGGTGCCACAGCCCCTTTCAGCCTCAACATGATTCCGTCCCTGTATAACATTTTAATAATTTAGCATACGAAAACAGGACTTGGTCCCCCCAAATCTTTAAGTTAAATCCAATTATGCTTTTGAAAAAAGAATTGTTTAATTAGTTTAGTAGTTATAGATAAGGGTTTTTTTTTTTTTTTTTTTAAATTCACTTTTCATTGTAAAATGTGTTATTGTATATATTAAAGTTTTGGATCATTTATATTTTTAAATACTTTATTAATTCAATTGAAAAAAAAAAAATTACTCACTTTGGAAGACTATTTGGTAATTTATATTGAAAATTAAAATTTTAAAGATTTTAATATAGAAGATAGTAAAAGATGAATTTAATTTTATGAAAGATCGCCAGCAAACATGATCTTTATGTGTATGTGCATAGATGTATGTGTTTTTGCGTGCGTATGAGAGTTTGTATTGAGTATTGACTAATAAATTAGTACCACAAGTCACCCCCAAATGAAAATTTCTGACTCTACCCCTAAATACATGACACAATAACAATAAAATGAAGCCCTTAGGCAAAGATAAGACGAGACAAGTGGCATCACATTACTATAAACCAAGTAAAGATAGTTACTTTAAGTCAGTGAGAGAAACCTGCGCATTTGTGATTAGAGTAGATTGTGCAAGATTCACATGCGTAAGGAGTTTCATACATTCCGCGACACCAATTTAGCAAAAGAAGCACGTAACAAGCATAAGGATAAGAGCAAGTACTTCAAGACAGTTATTGGAGGATTCTCAACCAACGTTTTATGGAATGAGAGCAACTGTAACACAACGCATAGGAAAGAAAATTAACATAATTGTCAAAGTCTCAGGTATAAATAGGGAGCCATACTTCCACACATGACACGCACAATCATTCAGGAATATTGTTCTCTCTTGTACTCAATATCTGGAGATTATTATTTCTTACTTGTAAGTGCGTTGGATTCTGTTGAAAAATTTAGATCCCGATTGATAGAATTAATAAGTTTTAAACCCAATTTGTTAATTAGATTAATTATGAATAAACCTTGTTAAAACATACAAACATCAATATCATGTCAAAATTATACAACGGAAAAATAAATAAGACAAGATATGATGACCCAGGAAAACCAGTGAAACAAACTAATTTCACAATAAAAAAACCTGGTGGGAAACCTTCCCAAAAAGCAATCCACTATAGTAAAGAGAAGTTTCAGATCTAGTACAAAACTTTTATCCCCTAGACTCTACAATCCCCGTAGATAAACTCACAGTAGAAACCTTCTATCGCTTTAGAATCTCTGAACTCTTCAACATATGAACCTCACCCTTTGATGCATGAATCCTAGTACATGACTAACCAATTGCGTGGATCCTAGTTTGCGACTTCAATCACCAACTAGAAGACGATTGTTGGCTACAAAGTTCTTCATCAAAAATGAAAATCAAGAAGCACTTGGTTACAAAACCCTTAGGCGCAAAGACGCAGTAGCTTCTTTCAGAGAGAATAAGGCATTGGTCACTTTTTGCATATATTCTCCTTGTATTTTCTTATGTGACAGCCTCTAAAATAAACCTTATATAGGTCTAGGGTTGTGAGAAAAGAAACCCTATACAAATGCAAAAGCCTGACCCAAAAATCAGATTTGAAAATTCTGATTTCCGTAACCTCAATAGATAGCAGGTGTCAAGCTTTAAACTTCGATAGATACAGTTATCGAGGAGGAGTCGAGGAGGTGTTGAGGGGAGAGAAGTTTTCTCGATCGATCCACCAGCTATCGAGAAGGTGTCAAGATTGCGATAACAATCAACTGAAGAGCTCGATAGATAGTCTAGCTGTTGAGAGGTGTCAAGTAGCTGTCAAGCTATTTGTTCGCAGGTGTCGAGCTATCTGTCTAGCTTTAATGAACAACTTTTCTTCACTTGTTTCTTAGTCTAATCTTCTTGGCTTTAATACTAAACTTGAACAACATGTTTCTTGAAGTATTAAACACATCCTAAATTTACCAAAATACAAGTAAAATGTGTTTTGTCAAAAGATTAGCCAATCACATGAAAAAATGATATATGTTCTTACAAAGTGAACCACATATGTTCTAATAGATTCATCTCACATGAATTAGACTTTGTAATTTAGGCCCTTTGTAACTTAGGTGTTGTAATTTTATTACTATTATCGATAAAGTATATTTTAATTTCATTGTTCTCATATTTAACTTGTGTATTTCATAAAAATTTCCTGTTAAGTTAGGTTGTGTCAAATCCATTTCTCTTTGTGCGAAGTGAATTAATTTCTTATTTTGAGCGGTGTTTAATCACTTCGAGCCGATGTAAAATTAGTTTGTACTCAAATTGTAGCAATGTTTCCAATTGGAAACTCCTAACCCTCTAAGAATAATCAAACATAGTCAATTAGGAATAATATAACTAATTTAATTTTTTTCAACTTTGATAACATATTTTGTTTGAAAAAACAGGTTCGAAATTGGAATATTCGGTAGAAAAGTATTGGCAGTTGTTTGACGGACTACAAAATTGGAGTACAATTATTGTATGCAAGCTGAGTAATAAAATAAAACTCAATTTAAAATTGAACAAGTAAAGTGAACATCTCCCACGTGAGAGAGTTTCTAGAAGAGAAGAAAAGGCCCAAGGTTTCGATGGCGAAGTACGGGTAGCCACTGGTTTGGCTTTGCCAATTGCCAAACTGACCCATCAAAACACATAAAAACCAGCGCTGGGGATTCTTGAAAATGAGCTTTCACCGTAGGATGATGCATGGGACCTGACCTAATTTTATGGCCCTTATCCTAAAATTCATGCGGATAAGATAATCTACCAAGTGAATTGGGTCTATTCCTTTCCTTCTATTAATTCTATCAATCACTATTGACTATTGTGTGTGGCTCTCATTGGTTTGGCACGTGTGAAGGCCTTCTAGATCCTGTCCTTTTTGTTTTTGTTTTTTGTGCTGAGACTCTCTAGTCTAGAAATAATTTGTACCGCCAAAATTAAAATAGCAACACACAACAAAAAATTTTCACAACATTTAATGTTAATAAGTTTTTATTTGAAGTGATTTTTTATATTATTTTTTTAACTTATAACTAAAAATCTTACATATTTATATGGTGTGAAATTTTTTATAAATTTTTTTTTTTTTTTTTTGTGATTATAAGCTTTCTCAAATTAAAATGGGTCTTTTGTCTTTTAATAAAGCCATAGGCACAATCATTTTAATTTCAAAATAAAGTTTAAGTGAAAAACTGATAATAATAGATAAATAAAATGATGTTAACAATTGACCTAAATAAAAACTAATAAAAACTTAATACTTAAGTTTTACTGTGAAAATATTATAGTATAGCACTGAGATTTTGTGCTTTGGATACTCTTTGTAACTGTGATTGGTTTGGCACGTGTGAGACATTCTAGAAGCTGTAGCTATTTTCCTCTCTGAAATATACTTTGTAGTTTGTACTTGCGAAAAAAGCGAAAATAAATTGAGTCTTTCCCTTCTAGTCACTGGTGTGTGTGTGGAGAATATACAAAGTGATTTGAATGTTTGTGGGGACTATTTTGATGCGAGTGTGAAATTGCATGCATCTAAACCGCTTAATACCACAAAGTGTGGGGTTGTGAGTGGTTTGGCACGTGTGAGGCATTCTAGAAGACTAGAAGCCGTGGCTGTTTTCCTCTCTGAAATGTATACTTTTTTTGTACTGCAAAAGCCAAAATTAAATTGGTCTTTTCCTTCTAGACACTGTGTGGCTGTGCTTAGTCTGGCACGTGTGAGGTCTTCTAGAAGCCGTCTTGTTTTTGTCTCTGTCCTAAAACATTAAATGTAGTCCCTGCTCGTATAGATATTTCAAACGAAAACTAAAACAAACTTTTTTTTTTTTTTTTAGTCTGGCACGTGTGAGGTCTTCTAGAAGCCGTCTTGTTTTTGTCTCTGTCCTAAAACATTAAATGTAGTCCCTGCTCGTATAGATATTTCAAACGAAAACTAAAACAAACTTTTTTTTTTTTTTTTTGGATAATTAAAACTAATAAAAACTTATACCTAAGTTTTGCTGTGAAAATATTATAATGAAATACTAGACTTTGTGTTTTGGACGCTCTTTGCGGCTGTGATTGGTTTGGCACGTGTGAGGCATTCTAGAAGCTGTGGCTGTTTTCCTATCTGAAATATACTTTGCAGTTTGTACTTGCAAAAAAGCCAAAATAAATTGGGTCTTTCCCTTCTAGTCACTGGTGTGTGTGGAGAAAATACAAAATATGAAAATACAAACATCTGAAACACCTAATACCATTTTGTGTGTGTAGGACTGTAAGTAGTTTGGCACGTGTGAGGCATTCTAGAAGGTTAGAAGCTGTAGCTGTTTTCCTCTTTGAAATGTTTACTTTTTTGTCCTGCAAAGGCCAAAAATTAAATTGGTCTTTTCCTTCTAGACACTGTGTGGGTGTGATTAGTCTGGCACGTGTGGGACCTTCTAGAAGCTGTCTTGTTTTTGTCCCTGTCCTAAAACATTAAAATATACTCCCTGCTGGTACAGATAATTCAAATGTCTATATATTTTGATATGTCATGAGAGAGAAAGGAATCCAGAGTTTCTCAAACTGATAGTGATTGGCACGTGCGAATACATCTAGAAGGCTTTCCTTTTAAATGGGATTTTAAGGACTTTTTGGTTTTTGTTTTTTTGTTTAGATATTATATACTACTTGAATCTACTTTTGCCTGTTCTTTAATTATTAATGATTTTTTTAATTACCATGATCAAGAAATCAATAAGCTGTTTTAATTGAAAGCAAGATTTAATTCTGAATTGTAAATTTCACATTCAAGATTAAAAAAATATATTAAATTAATTAAAACTCACATAGATTTTTAACTTATTTATTTAAAAAATACTATTTTTATTACTCTTTTTATGGAGAAAATGTGAGTAAAAAAAGAAGAAGAAAGAAACAAAAAGCTAAGAAAAGAAGAAGAAGTAGACGGCAGCAGAAATAGTCAAATACAAAACCATTTATTATCATATACAAGGCCCACAATATACAAACAAAAAGGACAAACAATTTTCGCGGCAATCAAGCTTGATAGGTATAAGGGTAATGCGTGTGTAAACAAGTTATGGCCTACCACTGTCAGTTCATCTTTTTTAAAGTGGTAGTTTGGTTCACTTTTTGAATAAACCTTTTTCTTTGCTGTAGGATAATAGGATCCAAAAAGTACAATTTGTAAATTTTTTACCAAATGCATTAAATCAAGATTTGAAATTGCAATGGTGATTTTTGGTCCAAATCTTGGTAACCAAATGGCCACTAAGCTACCACATATTCCCCATTTCACTCTCTTTATTTGAAAAAAAAAATTAAAAATAAAAAAATTATTGTGTGAAAAAAGAAATACAAATAATATGATATTTTCCTTTTCTGTCATTATATAGGGAAATTTACTATTAGAAAAACTCTAATTTAATTCAAATGTTTCCTTTTAACTTTTATTTTTTTAATTTTTGGTGGCAAAAGCATATTTACTTTTGAAGGGTCAATCATTTGTGGGATTGTGAATTTTTCCCCATTCAATGATGTCTTGCAAGTCTGAGTACTCTATTTTTTTTTTTTTTAATTTTTATTCAAAGCCTAAATGCTCTTTCGAAAATCCAAACATTAGTTCAATTAGGATTGGTATATTTCAGGCATCAATGGGATCTTATATTCCACATTAACACATGTTTTCAATAGGAGACCTGTTATAAATTAACTCACAATTATTGGTCAATTTTACTTGATTAATAATTATAAGTCAGGTTATTCTCTCTTTTCTTTGTCTCACCTCTTTCTCTTGCTTTTTCTTTACATTTTTTTTTGGGATAATTAGAGAAAAAAGATTTGAATCTAAACATTTATGTTGGAAACACAATACTTATATATTGATGTATATCAAATACTTGTAATCAAATAGCTTGAAATTGCATCCCATTGAATTCATAGAAACATCGAATCTTAGAGGAGGTGATCTAGAGTCTATTAGAGATTTTGAACATAAACACATGAGTGTTGTTTGTAAAGGAGTCCAAGTACGATAAGTTCAAACATTCCAAAGCGACTGTGAGTCACAACAAAGAGTTCATCTACTAAAGTTGTAGAGCCTTTAGGCAATAAAGATTTTGTTCTAGATTGTAAACTCCTTTTATAATGTATTGCCTTATTTAAAGTGTGTCACACTTATAAAGGTTTTTCATTTATAGACATTTCCCTAGATTTGCACTTTTGTCACCAATTAAATGTGTGTTTTTATTGTTTTTTGCTTTATTTATTGATTTGGTGGTTGTTGTTTTTGTGGTTTATAAGATTATTTTTTTGTATATGACCATAGAAATTCAGGGCTTGTTTGGTAATGTTGTTTTAATAACGTTGTTTAAGTTTTTTGAAAATATGTGTGAGTGAAAAAGTGTTATAAAAATATGTGTTATGTTATTTAAATAACAAAAACTGTTGTTTAAATATCCCTACCAAACACCCCTCATTTTCTTACATCAACATTTATCTCACTCACTGAGTCGCACGCTTACTCATTCTAGCAACGTGTAGTAAGGGCTCCACTTTCTTTTGCTAATAATTTTGTCTTAGAAAGGATTGGACAAGCATTTCCAGGAAAAAATTTAACTTTAATCCTTCCATAAGAAACTGCTTTCGTGTCGGGTTTATACTAAACATGCTTACTTTCACTATGTGATTCAATAATTAACGTAGCTAGCTAATACAATGAGTGAACCCACCCTATTTAAAACTAACAAAACTTCCATTACATCTTCAAGTTATAATGTATTGCCTTATTTAAAGTGTGTCACACTTATAAAGGTTTTTCATTTATAGACATTTCCCTAGATTTGCACTTTTGTCACCAATTAAATGTGTGTTTTTATTGTTTTTTGCTTTATTTATTGATTTGGTGGTTGTTGTTTTTGTGGTTTATAAGATTATTTTTTTGTATATGACCATAGAAATTCAGGGCTTGTTTGGTAATGTTGTTTTAATAACGTTGTTTAAGTTTTTTGAAAATATGTGTGAGTGAAAAAGTGTTATAAAAATATGTGTTATGTTATTTAAATAACAAAAACTGTTGTTTAAATATCCCTACCAAACACCCCTCATTTTCTTACATCAACATTTATCTCACTCACTGAGTCGCACGCTTACTCATTCTAGCAACGTGTAGTAAGGGCTCCACTTTCTTTTGCTAATAATTTTGTCTTAGAAAGGATTGGACAAGCATTTCCAGGAAAAAATTTAACTTTAATCCTTCCATAAGAAACTGCTTTCGTGTCGGGTTTATACTAAACATGCTTACTTTCACTATGTGATTCAATAATTAACGTAGCTAGCTAATACAATGAGTGAACCCACCCTATTTAAAACTAACAAAACTTCCATTACATCTTCAAGTTATAGTGGAATTCCTTCTCACCCTACAACCATATGCCTTCTACAATAATACTGTCTCTCTTAATTCGCAAATATAAGGGGTGTTTGGTAGAGTAGTTTGAAAATTGTTGTTTGTAGTTTTTTGAAATATGTGTGGGTGAAAAAGTGTATTGAAATACGTGAAATGCTGTTTAAAAACTAAAAAATGTTGTTTGAAAACACAAACTAAACGGGCCCTTAAGGACCACCATTACACCACAAAGTCTATTACAACCATAAATTTTATTATATTTTTAATTTTTCCTATAAAGTCCTATTTACACAAGTTTATGGTCATTTTTATATGGGTCTATTGACTATTAAACTTGCAGTTTACACTCTCGAATATTATAACAATGTTAATATTGCTCATTCTGTCTCTATCCAAAAATGACATCATTTTTAACCAAAAAAAAGATCTTTTAGATGGGTTAATGGGATAAATGTGACAAACCACAACAAAGAAAAAAAGGACACGATTTGTGTCCAGTGTAGTAATGCATTGAACACATTGAGATTCAAAAAATGTCTGAATTTCAATGTATCCAATGTATTGATGCATTGCACACAAACTCCACCCAGAAAAAATAGCACACTTACATAGTTATAATAATAAATGGTTCAAAAATGAATAATAATGGTTCAAAAATAATAAGTTTTAAATGTCAAGAAATGATTAAAGGATATAAGTACATTCTAACATAATTTTTATTATAATGGGTCTTTGCTTTCTATTTCTATTTTTTTTTTTAATGGGAATAATGGGTCTTTGCTGGGACTTCAAGTGAGCCAGAAAATACCTAAACAGGTAATAAATAAAGTTATTTCTAAGTTAAGGTAGGACATTGACATAAATGAAAAGGGATGACCAGACCCACATGAGGATGTGGGTCAATTGGGTTCCAAGTATGATGGCATATAGGTGTGGTTTTTTTTTGTGTGAGGTGCAATTCACGTTTGGCTACATGGCCTAAATCCTTACCGGAATTTAGTCAATTTCAATGTTTCAACCTTCTCCCTCAAGCAAAGCCCACCGCAAAAATTCACAAAACTGGAAAGCAAATTTGAATCCCACTGCGTAAGATTCAAAGGCACATAGATTTAGAAATCTCCGTCCTGAGAAATTGAGAATAAGACAGGTTTGGTTGCGAAAGTTTTCAAGTGGTTGATGATTATTTGATTGATACTTTTTTCATACTTTATGCTTTACGTTTTATTGTGTATTGTCTTTTTTTGATAAACTAGTGGATTGTGTTTATTACCTATAATCTCTTCTCCTTCTTCTTTTTGCTGAATTTATTACCATAGTCTCTTTCTCAATAGGAGAGATAAGTCTTATCTTTGGACTTTTAACGCTCAAAGTTAGTTACTTATTATTAAGCTCATAATATTGGATATATTCTTTAGCCATGACACTGACACTTTCATTTGCATTGTACAGGGTGCAAAAAAGAAAACTGGAATTCTATGCAAATTATAGATGTTAGAAGATATTACGGGCCAAAAGGTACTCATAACATAACCATTATCTATATGTTTGCAGAGCAAACAATATAATCCTCATCTTATTTGTTGAGCAAGTATTGTAATCTTAGAGTTAATTTAGGATTAGTTAAGGGAAAGCTACTATATTGCACTAAACAATAAAAAACTACAAAGAAACCTAAAAATTATGATTTTCAAAACATTAAAAAAAAAAAAAAAATTAGAATGTCTTTTTTTTTTTTTTTTTTTTTTTAGTTCTAAAGCAAAATATAGCTATAACNCTGAACCTTATGATTTTCTGTTTACCTCAACCATTGTAACAACTTATTATGCTCTTGTTAGTTGAATGACTATACTTGCTGCGTATTTGACTTGTGCGAACCATGTGAATTTATGCGTGTTTGTTTGACAGTGTCTTTTTTGATTTTTCATATTAGTTTTGATTAATAAAAACTTATATCAAAACTTTCCTAAAATAATTTGTTAATAATTATTCTAAAGGGCACTCCAACCCAAAAAGATAATGCTAAGTTGCAATTTGTATTTTGATCATATTTTTAACATTTTTTTATCTTCACTAGCACCCGGATGCGCCAATTGGCATGAGGGCAATCACTATGGAGAGAAATCTTATCCTTCTTCATTGTGCCATTGTGGTGGACCTTATTTACTGGTTAAAGGCTCATATTATATTTTCGTACCTTTGGTATGTCATTTAAAAACCTACTTACCTCACTCTTCAGCTTCTTCTTTGATGATTCTCATCTCTTGCAATAGATTTTTCATTTTTTTTCCTTTTATTCATTGGATCTTTTTGTAAGGTTGGAAAGGGTTTGAACTATAAGTGGTACTCAGCTTTTTAAAGGTGCACCCACTTTCTCAAATATCATTGAAAATGTGGAAAAAAAACATTCTCAAAAGCATGTCGGCCATTATAGCGAATTTTTTAATGTCGTTACTTGCTATTGCTATTGCTATTGCTGATGTCCTAGTAGCCTGTTGCTTACTGCCATAAAACAATTCAACAATAAATTAGGCCTAAATAAACGAAGCACTAAAGAAAAGAAAATACTACTTATTTTGACTCTCAAAGAAGATAATATATATGTGTGTTTTTTTTTTGGGGTGGGGATTTGTTTGACTTTACATAGAGATATAAGAAAAGTTGAAACAGATCTTATGAATTTAATTAAATATTATCACACAAAATCAGAAAAGATGACCAAAATATATTATTCACCAAAAAGAAAAAAAAAAGATGGCCAATGATATTAGTTTGGGAAAAGAGAAAAGTAGAAAAAAAAATTAACGTCGCGAATACCTAATCATTCATCTCCACACTAAAAATATAGTGACTAGTTGACATATCATTTTTGAAAAGGCGAACCATATATATTCTTAGGTTTTTTACCATATAAAAATATAAATTCTACCATATGCGTGCTCTCTTTGAAAAGATAATTGAATAATCTTTAAAGCACAAGATTAAAAAAAATAATAATAAAGACTTTTAGTTTCTTTATTCTGCTTCAAGACTTTTTATTAACTAATAATTCTTTGTAAGACTCTTTGTTTTCTTTGATTTAATGTTTCGAGCTAAATACTCCTGCACTTCTACTGTTTATATAAATATAAATATAAATATATATATATATGTTTGGTGTCTGTGTGTGTGTGTGTGTGTGTCCACAACCCTCTAGAACATCTCATCTCAAATACATCACCAAGAATGATGTCATATATTTTAATATTTCAATAACACCTACCTAGCTCCAACTTCATCTTCTCATTTAATATTAAACCATATGAGTTGGCTATAACAAGAAAGATGACTTGCTTTTTTTATCGAGCAACGACAATGACTTACTATTTTGATGTTGAGGTTAGATGTTGTGAGTTGTGTAAAAGAGCTAGATGTGATTGGCTTCAAATATTTAGGTGTTTGTTGTGAGAAAGTTATAGCTATATTTTGTCTTTAGAACTTAAAATTTTGTATTAAATATATATATATATATATATATATCAAAACATTAATTTTTTTCCTCATAAAAACTTTCTTAAAATAGTTGACTAACAAGATATCGGTTAACATTTCCTTTTTTTTTTCTTTTCCTTTTTTTAACAATTTAATCTAAACAACTCCAAGCGGCAAATATTGTTTGCGTGGATGTGTGTTCCCAACACTTTTATTCTTATTTATTTTGTAACTGTTGGACAATTATGAGAAAAATAGTTGTTGAGCAATTATGAGAAAAATATTTGTTAAATAATAATTGATAATATAGCTGTTGGGTTTTTAAGAGTTATTAGTAACCAATTACTATAGACTATTATATTCATAAGTAGCCTATATAATTCTCGTCATAACTCATTTTCTAAAAGGGTCTTTTTGCTACTCTATATTTTAGATATACACAACTCTACTATCTTTCTCTCCCACATATTTTTTTACAATTTATATTTGTTCTAAGAAAAGGCAATAGAGGGTTGTTCTTGAACCTTCGTGAGTGGAAGTGCGTCCATCATGAAGGTTGACGCTATAGTCTAATCCTGTGACATTGTTTGGTTAAGAAAAGCACCGAGTTTTACTCCGGATGGCAAGAATCAAACTCTAAGGACAATACTTTCGTAGCGTGATTCTATAATATTGTGAAATTGTATCAAAACTTGTTTATTCACTAAAATATTTCCAACAGATATTGGTTTTTGGCCGGCCATGGCTGGGTTCATTATCCTATGGAAAACTTGGCATGAATACAATAGTAAAAGATACTGCAGGACTCATGATTATTTTGTGATTAACAATACATATAGCTGGCCAATTATATTGATCAGCTTAAGAATTTTTGGAAGTATTTTTTATTTTTATTTTTTTTTATAGTAACTCAAAAAAATGAGTCATGCAGTACCTAAACTATCTATTCATTTTAAAATAACTGAGTTTGATATTATCAAATCATCTACATATATATATATATATATATAAAGCTTACTATCATCAATTTGGTATCTATATACATCATTTGATGAGGTGAAAATACTGAATTCACTCATTTTTAAATTAATAGAATTTTGAAAATTTAAGAGTGAAGTTACACTTAAAACTTTAGAAGATATCAATCCAAAATATTCTATCCTTATATTATCTTTCATGCTTAGACTAAGGGCCATGTAAGGTGTTGAAATAAATAAATCGAGTAACATATGACATTTTTTTACACATATTAACATAGTCTTTTGTAATCAATATTCATGTAAAAAAATGTTATTCTAATCAAAATTTGTCACCTTAACAAATTGTAAAAAAAATTATTAAAAAATTTGTGTCTCCAGCATTATATATATAAAGCTTACTATCATCAATTTGGTATCTATATACATCATTTGATGAGGTGAAAATACCTAATTCACCCATTTTTAAATTAATAGNCCCCCCCCCCCCCCCCCCCCCCCAAAAAAAAAAAAAAAAAAGCTATAATAGTTATTATTATTATTATTATTATTATTATTATGTATATGTAACTATATTTTGTTCCTTTCTAGATTATTTGATTGTTTTAAACTTGGCATATCAGGTAGGATGACGAGGCAAGAACATGACAAATTGACTATATATACGTCTAGAAACACGCAGGCAATCAGGCCTTCATAGTCCATTCTAGGGAACTGAATTTTTTTTTTTTTAATATTTCTTTGTTTCTTCTGGATGATTTTAATAATTGATGTTGTCAATGTCCTTCCTTTTCAAGAAAAAAAAAAATCAAAATAATTAAACGAGCAGTTGAATTTTATGAAAATTTATGTATGTTTTCAAGGGGCGTGGTAGGGTTAAAGTGTAAATGAGCCGAGCCGAACCAAGTATTAAACGTTTAAGCTTAATTCATTTAATTTTTTTTTTGAACATGAGCCAAGCTCGAGCATATTATCAAACAAGATTTTATGTTCAAGTTTGGCTCATTTTCTTGTCGAGCAAGCTCAAGCTTGTTCATGAGTTACTTGATAACTTTTTTTTTTTTTTTCTTTTTTCTTTTCTATATAGTGTGAAACTATGATTATTGTTTTACGGTTTTACCTCTTCAAAATTTTATGAATTTTAAATATGAATCTATTGTTTATATCATTAATAAGCTACAAATAATAATTTAATATCATATAAACCTATTGATAAACTTATTCAATCTAATTTCAAATCTATATAAATATAACTTTAAACAAGTATACGTATAAAAATTTAATATTATATAGAGTTCTTGTTCACAAACACATTATTTTGTTTGAAATTGGTTTGTTTAATAACCAAGTGTAAACTTAAGACTTGAGCTTGGCTTGTTTTCTAAACAAATGAATATTAATAATCCTTTTTTTGAGCCGAGCTCGAACTGTTCATAAACAATTTGATTCATTTGCAACAATGCGTGGTGTGGGGCTGTCTTGTTCCTCTTTTAAGTCTTAAACTTGCACTAATGATATACATCAATATATGACCCTCCCCTGCTTTTTATTTTTATTTTTATTTTTGTATAGACAAATTCGATAGTAATAAACTTTATTAGTTGAGTTAATTGAAAAGCACCCATTATAATTTTAAATTGATATTAATGAACATTAACCCAGTCAAAACATAATCCTCTCCATTTCAAATCTTGTTCATTTTGTTAATTTCATAATTTTCATTGCTTAGATTTTATTTTCTAGATCTCTTAATGTATAGAGTGCCATATCATTTAAAATTATAGTGATGTTGCAGACTTTATACATTCAGATTTTTGAAACATTTAATTTGGACCATGAAATGGAGAACATCTTTTTCCAAACAAGCTTTTCTCTTACTCATCAGAAAACCTATATTTCTGTTTCTTGCATGTTCGTTATGGGCAGTAGGCTCATGGGCCTTTTTTTTGGGAGAGAAAGGTAAGCTCCTCATGGGCCCTTCAATTAATAAGAATGGAAATAGTAGCAAAATAGTTGTGTACACTATGAAGGCCCAAGTGGCATGCTCACCAACACGATCAAATACGGTTCCTTGAACCGTATCTCAATTGGCCCAAAAGAAAGAGAATGAAAATGCCAAAATGAACACAAACATTTTTGTGCTCCCAAAATTTGACTTGCTAAAAATGATAGGAGCGTGAGCTCGAGTCATTTTATTTCAAGCTTTAAAATTTTATATTTGAGATGGTTCTAATTATTTCAACTAGTAAATTCTTTTGTTATAAAAAAGTAAATTAGGTTCAAATCTACCTATACTAACAGGAAACTTATTGATATTTTGACTTAATGGTCTGTTTATGTTGAATACCCTAGAGCATATATATCAAAAGTTATAAAAAATTTAGCTTTTAATTACTCATTTTACTTTTTATTTTATTTTTACCCATTTAGATTGAAGATAAAGCTTGTGCATGCATGCAACAATGACCAATCCTTCCAGCCAAAACCCCAGTGATTATTAATATTTAATACACATGCACCCTTGAGTAAAAGAAAAGAAAAGAAAAGAAAAGAAAAAAAGTAAATTCCTAATCTGACAAATTAATTACTTGTTGAGAGAAAAAGGTAATGAAAAGAAAAAAAGAAAATTCCTAATTTAACAAATTAATTACTTGCTGAGAGAAAAAGCAACCACGAAAGAGAGATAATTCATCACCTTTTTACCACTCACAACTTGCAACGTGAGCGAATTGTGGCAAAAGTTGTGCTACTTTTCGTGGCACTAGCACAACTCATGAAAGAGTGATGAAACTGGAAGAGCCTAGCTTGCTAGCCATATGCCTATATATCGGTCTCCCTCCTCCCCCAAACAGCCAAAACTAAGATAGTGTTGTGGATGTGGTGTTGCAAATCCAAAGCTAGCATTGGAAGCAACTAATTAATAAGAACACAAAAAAAGAAAAAAGAAAAGAGTAGTTACTAATTCAAACATCAAGATTCAAGACGCAAAACAAAAGACAAGCAGCATTACAGCCTGGATTGCTGAGCTACAGCAAGTTGTTACTTTTAGACATTGCTATTCTGTTCAAGTTAAGAAGAATATTCAGGTGGTTATCTTACGTCAATTATAGTAAGAATCATCTTAACCTTGGCAGCTCAATGTCATTGGCGTCTACATCAATTAGACATCAGCAATGCTTTCCTACACGGTTATCTTAAAGTTTGTGTGCTATAATTGACGTTTCTAGAGAGTATTAATGTACTTAGTTTGGAAAAGTTAATTTATTTTTCTTGCCTACCATTGGGTAAGG
Organism: Quercus suber; assembly: GCF_002906115.3. NCBI lineage: Eukaryota > Viridiplantae > Streptophyta > Magnoliopsida > Fagales > Fagaceae > Quercus > Quercus suber. The sequence continues at coordinate 2,174,674 of NW_027069484.1, forward strand.
AAGAGGGCTGGTGGGAAGGTCATTTAGTAATAAATTTCCATGATTTTTTGTTTGAACTTCCTTAATCATGCAAACCTGGCTCAATTTTATGAGAGAATGAATTAAAGTGTCATTTGAGGGTAAATAAAATGTGAGATATGAAGTTATATATAATAATTTTTTTTTCAATCTTTTTATTTTACTTTTTATATTTTATTCAAAATTAGTATATTTTAACTATCTAAATATATATATATATATATAACTAGCTAACTATTTAATGCATATTGGCATGGTGTAAAAAAGGAATAGTCATGTAAAGTTGGCCTCCTTTTCGACTTTGAATTCTAATTTTGTGAGATATTTATCAGTTGCGGAATAAATTTAAATGAACTAATAGACAAGGGTTTCCAAGTCCACATGTGTGACTGGTAAATGCGAACAAATTTAACCATCAAGAATCAAGATTCAAGACACAAAACAAAAGACAAGCATTACAGCCTGGATTGCTGAGCTACAACAAGTTGTTACTTTTAGACATTGCTGTTCTGTTCAAGTTAAGAAGAATATTCAAGTGGTTATCTTACGTCAATTACAGTAAGAATCATCTTAACCTTGGCAGCTCAATATCATTGGTGTCTACATCAATTAGATATCAGCAATGCTTTCCTACACGGTTATCTTAAAGTTTGTGTGCTGTAATTGACATTTCTAGAGAGTATTAATGTACTTAGTTTGGAAAAGTTAATTTATTTTTCTTGCATATCAGTGAGTAAGGAAGAGGGCTGCTGTGAAGGTCATTTAGTAATAAATTTCCATGATTTTTTGTTTGAACTTCCTTAATCATGCAAACCTGGCTCAATTTTATGAGAGAATGAATTTAAGTGTCATTTGAGTGTAAATAAAATGTGAGATATGCAGTTATATATAATAATTTTTTTTTTTCAATCTGCTTATTTTACTTTTTATATTTTATTCAAAATTAGTATATTTTAACTATCTAAATGAATATATACATATATAAATATATATATATATATATATGAAAATAAATAAATAAAAACTAACACTATTAAGTAAATGTATCATCAATCAAAATTTTAAAAACAAAACGAATATTACTGTTCTTAAAAGAAAAAGAGATTCAAACTTACCTAAATCAGCTGAGAGGATGACAACTTGAGATCCAAATCAGAAGAGAGGAGGACATTTTAGAGCAGAAAACAAAGAGGGAAGGACGAATCAAATAGAAATCATGAGTATAAATCGGAAAACCGAGCTGAAATACATTTATTATAAGAGCAAAATTATTATTCTTAATTAATTCATCCGCTTCATGCATTGTTTATGTTTGTTAGTTTGCACAGAAGCTAGCTTTTCAAAAAAAACATATATATTACCTCTGAGTCTCTGACTCCACTATACTAATCTCTTTCTCTAGGAAAGGAAGCAATTCCCTGTAATTAGAGACAAATATCTGTGTACATGTATTTGTGGGCACATAAAAAACCTAGAGAATAACATCCTTTTATTTAAAACAAACTTTGCTCAGTTTTTTTATTTATATATATATATATATATATTAAAGATCTGATTCATGATTGATGACATATGATCTCAGCTTTACGTACAAAAATGTTAACACCATTTATTGTCCAAATTATTTATATTACATTTCATATATACTTCATTCACTCTATTTACATAACTATTTCTTGAATTCCATTATAATAATATTTATAAAAAGGGATTTGTTTAAAATAGATCCTCTGATTGCAGAAGCCAAAGCAGACCGCATTGAGAGTATTAAATTTGTGATCATTGACCAAAAATTAATAATTTATTTATTCATGAAGAAATTAATCGTAAATTACAAATACAAATACAACTGATTAATCATAAATTTGTGGCCACAGAACTTTTTTTTTGTAGTGACCCACAAAAAAAAAAAAAAATTGTACACAATCTCAAAGGTTTTGGGTAAGTGAAAGCCCTCTACTACTACAAAGCTAAAGTGAGATTAAGCATGCATACTTGTGCTTAATGAATATTCTCCTCAAATTACCAATTTAGAGTCTACTGCTCGATCTTGATAAAGTGTATAATACTTCAAGCTTCTTGCAACTTCAAAAAAATGTGCAACAGCTTCTTCAGGCGTCCCGACAAGAACACCATGACCTAAATTAAGAATGTGTCCCCTTCGACCTGCACACTTCACAACTCTGAAAACAACAACAACAAAAGGCTATCAGATAAATACTATTGTGAAAGTTCCAAAGTCAATTTAATTTAAACGAGAACCAAAAGTGCAAGATTCACTTTTATGTCATGACAGACACCTTGTCCATGTCAATTGCCACGGATGCCATATGAATTGATAGATACATGGTCTTTATGGTTGTATATGTGCGCGTTGTACACCCTTCCACTATATATGTAGCTATCGTCCAAGGTGCTCCTACAAAACCTAAAACAGCAGTGTTCCCACCAACCTACACAAAAGAATAAATAATTAAATAACTTAGAGAAGCAAGACTAAAGAGAGATACTACACTTCTATCATAATTTACATGTAAAACAAATGCCAAACGGCACAATTGTTATTCTTTCTAGGCATGAATGACTATAGAAAGTACCTCCCGGCGCAATATCCTAAGGGATTCCCCCTCAAAATGAAGTTTTTCTAAGTCAATGGGATGCAGAGACTTCAGTCCTTCTTCAGAATAAATTGGTGACTGGATAACAGGACCCCTTACTTCTTCTGTGTCAAATGGGACACCAACGGCAGGTTGAGGGTAAGTATGTCAGAGAAAATAATAACTCCATCAGGATGGAAAGCTTCCCAAGGCTGCAAAGAGATTTCTACAATGAGATCAGTTGTCTCTGACCTCTCTCTAAATGAGGACCTCTGCATATCTCAAATCATGGAGTCCAAACATCAAGTAATATTCAATGGTACAATAGAATACTTGATTCTCAAAGGGAAAAAATTTANTAACCTAGCAGAAGCAAGACTAAAGAGAGATACTACCTTCTATCATAATTTACATGTAAAACAAATGCCAAACGGCACAATTGTTATTCTTTCTAGGCATGAATGACTATAGAAAGTACCTCCCGGCGCAATATCCTAAGGGATTCCCCCTCAAAATGAAGTTTTTCTAAGTCAATGGGATGCAGAGACTTCAGTCCTTCTTCAGAATAAATTGGTGACTGGATAACAGGACCCCTTACTTCTTCTGTGTCAAATGGGACACCAACGGCAGTTGAGGGTAAGTATGTCAGAGAAAATAATAACTCCATCAGGATGGAAAGCTTCCCAAGGCTGCAAAGAGATTTCTACAATGAGATCAGTTGTCTCTGACCTCTCTCTAAATGAGGACCTCTGCATATCTCAAATCATGGAGTCCAAACATCAAGTAATATTCAATGGTACAATAGAATACTTGATTCTCAAAGGGAAAAAATTTACACCTCCCCAAAACATCAAGGTTAAGAAACAGATGAAAAAAGATGATCTATTTATCTTCAAAAATGGAGTCCAAACATTGGGAAATATCATACTAATCAGCAGATATATGTACTTTTGAAATGAGTGAGAATAAAGGAAAAGAAGGTTAAATTAACAGATGGCAAATCCTTTGTCATGGGCTCCATAGTAGAGGATGTACCAAGAATTCCATAAGACTACAAGAGCAGGGTTGACAACATAAAAATATTTACAGGTACAAGTAAAACCAGCAAATGTCATATTAAAACAGGAACCAAGGCAACTTTATGAATGATCTTGACAAAAACTTATGGTTTAAAAAACACTGATTTGGTACATCTAATTCCACCAAATTCATATGAAGTATTTTATCTTGAGCAGTCAGCCTAAGCATAAAATACATGTGAACCTAAGTAATCTTATTGAGGATCCATAGCCAACCCCAAAAATGTTGGGACTAAGGCTTTGTTGTTGTTGTTGCAATCACCCAAAGCATGTGTAGCAAAATTATAAAATCCTTAGTTAAATCTTATAAGATCTGAATCCTTAAAACATATAAGGGTATTTATAGAAAGGGCATATTGTGCAATATGCTCGATGCTAAGACATGATAATGCATTCATTAAGGATTCCTTGATAGCATGACAAATATTGGCATCTAGATGTGGAGAGAAGCTAAGCTTCTAAGTAAAGTAATTTGTTTAAGTGAGCAGGATTCACATGGCAACCCTTAAGTTAGTAATGTAAGCAGACATGGTTATAGGTATCAATGTTGCTGTAGAGAGGGAAAATTCCCGACCTATCACAAGCTGACATGTCACACTACTAAGTCCACAAAATACAGCCAATTACAAAGCGCCGCGTATTGCTGCTAGGTTTTGCTATCATTACTCAGAAACCAACAGAAATTTGCCAAGTGTCATACAAAAACCAACACACATCATCGCACGTGTAAGCAATGACATAATCAACTTCGCACGTGTAAGCGATGACACAATCAGTCCAGCATGTGCAGGCGATGACATAAGCGGACCAATCAAGCTCTGCCATGTGTCACCAATCAAGCGCTGCCACGTGTCACCAATCAAGCTCCGCCACGTGTCACTTACCTACCCCTAAACTCCTATAAATAGAAGCCTTCCTAAGGCATTTGAGGAGATCTGAGGATCAGATCTGAGGAGGAGATCAAGAGATTAGGGGAGGACCAGGCCATTGGAAGCACTCAGAAGTCCAGAAGCTCTGCCGGAACCAAGCTCTAAAGCCTCCAAGAACTTCAAGAACTTCAACTTCGAATACGAAGAACATTCGAAGGAAAATCATCCAAATCATCCGCCTAGATCCAAAAGTCTGCGGGAATCAAGCCTAAAGTGTCCGAAAACATGAACAAATCATAAATTAGTGAAGCTCTACGGATCAAGCCTCTAAAGCCCCGAAGAACTTCCACCACAAACCTTCGAATACAAAGAACATTCGAAGAGGAATCATCCAAATCATATTCCTAAATCTCAAAGTTCACTGGAATCAAGCTCAAAAGCCTCCAGAAACATCACAAACCACAAATCAACGAAGCTCTACAGATTCAAGCCTCTAAAGCCCCGAAGAACTTCCACCACAAACCTTCGAAGACGAAGAACACATCAAGAACACAAAGAACACACGAAGAACACGAAGAACATGAAGAACAAGGGAGTTCTAACAAGCTCATAGCCAGAGATTCATTGTAATTCTGTTTCAACAATCTTCGATCTATCCCTCAACCAAATTGAAGGATATCTTGTGTTCAAATCAAAATCACATTACCACAATTCCAATCAACAAATCTTTTAAGGAGATCGAATCAGAGGATCACTCTTTTGTAATTACAGAGAATTGTACCACACATATATTCAATACAAATTCGCATTTGTGACACTATTTTACTTGTTTGACCTTATTTCGAACCAAGAAATTTAGTCGTCCACATCCAAGCACCATCCCAACCTTATTCTATGACACATATCTTAAGAGATTTACATTGATGCAACTAATACATTTTAATTATTTGCTAAGTTTCAAAGATTCAGTAAGGCACTAACAGTTTGTCCCTTTGTTGTCCACAATTTAGTAAGACAATAATATTTAATTGTCACAAAACAACATAAATAACTTTCAATTACTTCAATTTCTTCTCTCATTTTAATATGAAAAACCCACATTAAACTTCTAGAGACACAAGTTTCACAACTTTATGAGAAATGAAGCCCTTTTTCTGTCCCCTCTCCTATTTTTCCTTTTGATTTAAATTTCTAGGACATAAAACCGTTCTCTTTTTTTTCCTAGTGTTTCTTAAAATCTAATAAGCCTCATCAAGGAAATTTGTATCTCTTGCCTGTACCAAGCACTACTGATGTCACTTTGTTGAAAATCCATTTAGAACTTGTGCATGCTTACGCCCCCTCCCACCTTTTTTCCTCCCTTTGGATGATGCAGGAGCCATTAATAGCACTGAAGAGGCATTTTGCAGTTCACCGGGACTTCTCAGCAGCACTGAGTCCAAGCAGAAGCCTAGACGACTTTAAGAAAACCAATTTTCCTATGATTTGTTATTATAAAATTTGTGATGTAGTTGAAGACGAGTTGGGGTGCGGGTGTTTGACAAGAAAAGGGACCAAGATGATCCGAGGACCAGTGGAGACTGTAGCTGAAGAGGACTCAGTCACTACTGTTTTGCATGAGAAGGAAAATGGCAAACTGGATCAAGAGCCAGGGCTTGGGGAGACCATTAAATTTGGTTCACTTGGAGATGAACCAATTGAAGTAGAAGGAAATGATGTTTCAGATGACAACTTCCCTAAGGATGCAGTTGACGAGTGTGCAGCACCTAAGCAAATCCATTTATTTGATTTTTGTCTCAGGCTGATAAAGAGAACCAAAGGAAAAATCAAGTCTGATTTCAGATCATTGAAGCATTGAAGGCAAAAAGGTCTGATTGAACAGGGTTACTTTCTTAAATTAGAGCTCTGAAAAATGACAACAGGAAATTAAGATGATCTTGGATGAGAAAAGAAAGGAGATGGAACCTTGGCAACAGGCTCTTGCGAAGTTGCGAAATTCAAGCAATGCTGGTCGAGGTAGTGGTTTATGTTTATCTGAGGAATAGCTTAAACATTTTATCCATATTTTTCATTACTACATACAACATTAGAGCATTCCATTGTCAGAGGAAAAGAAACTCCTTAAAGAAATCAAACAGCTAGAGGGAACAAGGGGGACACCAATGATGTCTTAGCTGGATATTCTAATGCAGACTTGATGTAGAACAGACAGCACATGCCTTCCTTGAACAGCAAGGGCGCAGGAAGTCACAACGCAAGATCAAAGGGGGGTGCCAGTAGGGGGCATCAGGGTAACAGTGTCGGAATTGCATGAAATTTGGCAGGTTGAAGGGAAACGACGTTCTGATCCAGATTCATGACAGATGCCATGAACGTCGCCAAAATTTAGGCGAATTCCTTCACTAAGGCCCCGATAACAGTGTTTTTGCTATTTATAGTAATATTTGTTTTTCCTTAATAACTTTTAATTTAAAAGTCAGAATAAGGTCCCGTCTGTTTTGGGACGACCCTTAAGGTCAGTAGTTTATGATTCTGCAGTTAACTCAATTTTGCCATTTTTGGTAAAATTCGGTAATTTTGTCCCCTAATCGCTTAATTAGCGCGAATTAGGGTTTTAAACGTTTTTTTTCTTAGTACTTATATGTTTTGTAGCCGTCAGAGGCAAAATAGACTATTATCAATAAACACAGACATTTTGTCAATTTTATCTTCTGGTGGATTCCAGTTTTTATCTCCTTGTGGATTCAGGGAAACCCCTCGTGGATTCGAGGTTTACTACCAGAGACTAACAGTTTAGTTTCTGTTTCATCAAGAGAGCATCGTGTGTGCTCTTCTTCAGGCTTCAATGACATCAGTTGGTATCAGAGCCTTGACTTACCCTGGTCTGATGGCTAACCGGCAAGACGGTAACCACCACAACAACGACGGCGGTGACGACGTCAACAACCCAGTCCTCACTAGGGCTGAGTTCCTTGATTTTCGTGATGAAAATCAACAATTTCGTGATGAACATCAACAATTTCGTGATTCCATCCAGCAAACTCTGGACCAGATTCAAGAAGCACTTGCCACCTTGCTTAACCGAAACCCTAATCGCGATAACGGAGAGCGACGTGATAACCGAGCGCGTGGTCCTCCCTATCGTGGTCCAAACCGGAACAGGCAGCAGGACTACTACGAAGAAAATAGTGAAGACGAGGAGTATGCAGAGAGAGTCCTTGGAAATCATCGTGGTCCCGCAAGGGATAATGGCCGAGATTATCAGGAGTAGAGGGACTATCGAATGAAAGTAGAATTACCATCCTTTAATGGTAATGTCTCCATTGAAGAGTATTTGGATTGGGTCAGTGAAGTGAAAAAGTTTTTCGATTATATGGGTACAGCAGATGACAAACAGGTGTGTTTGGTGGCCTACAAATTGAAGGGAGGAGCATCTGCCTGGTGGGATCGTGTTCAATTAAATCGTACCCGTGAACGAAAGCTTCCAATAAAATCATGGAGGAGAATGAAAAGATTAATGGCAGATCGGTTCTTACCACCAGATTACCAGTAGGAGTTGTTCAGACAGTACCAGGATTGCAGGCAGGGTACGCGGACAGTTAATGAGTACATGGAGGAGTTTGACAGGTTGGCGAATCGCAATGATTTGGAGGAAACTGAAGATCAACGGATATCCAGATTTGTACACGGGTTACGAGTTTCCATCCGAGATCAGGTATCCTTACAAACCCTATATACTTTGAATGAGGCTGTAACCTTATCCAAGAAAATAGAATATCAATTTCCCTACAACTAGTACCTTTTTTTTTTTTTTAATGAAACCTATTTCATTAATAAAAATATACTTGAAATTACAACTAAATTTATCCCATCAAATCAAATAAATTTTTAGAAATAATTGAATAATATATCCAAGTGTTTAACAAGACAATCATAAAAAATAAAATAAAAATAAAATAAATCTCATACTATAACGCATGACTAAATAAAAGCAAAGAACCACATTGGGAAGAATAAAATAAGCTAATATCGATATGTGTGTTTAAATAGTAGGATTTTAAGGTATAAAAAAAAATTATAATTATAACTCTTGAGAATGCAGGGCAGGGCAGGGAAGGGAAGGGGCAGGGCAGGGTGGTCTAAACTCATCCCCGACCTGTCCCATGGTGCAAGGCTAAAATCTTACCCTATCCCCATCCCACCACCTTTGCGGGGTGGGGAAAACCCGCGCGGAGCAAAGCAGGGAGGGGCGGGTTAAGTGGAGCAAGGAAAAATTGCCATCCTTACTACTGAGGCTAAATACCTTATTGCTAGTAGCTGTTGCACTCAACTTCTGTGGATGCAAAAACTCCTCTTTGATTATAGTATTTGTCAAGAACATCTTGCCATCTATTGTTACAATACCAATGCCATTAACATCTCTAAAAATCCTGTTTAACATTCTTGAACAAAATATATAGAGATTCGACACCACTTCATTCGAGAGCTTGTTGAAGATGGCACACTCACTCTTGAGTTCATCCATACTAATGATCAGAAGCATGATTTGTTCACTAAGCCTCTTGATAGCAAACAGTTTGAATTCCTACGCCAAAACATTGGTGTAATCTCCATGGAGTGATCTCTCCCCCTTATCCTCATTCCACATGCATTTGCATCTAGTTTTTATACTTTGCTTTGTTTAACATGTTTTTGTTTGTTTATTTTCAGTTTTGCTCTATTTTGTTTTTCATAAAAATTAAAAAAAAAAATTAAAAATCAGAAAAACACAAAAACAGTGTGTGTTTTGTGTATATTGGTACTTGTGTATTTTGGATGGCCATTGAAACAAAATTTTCTAAAATTTGTATCTTTTGTAGCTTAGATGAGAATCTCAATGCACAACTAAGCAAGTGAGTTTTGTGGCTTGTATTTGTGATGAGTACGATTAAGTAATCTCTTATACTTAACACTCATATCACTCTTTTTGACGGGGATGACTAAAAAATCTTAAGAGAAAGACATAAGTAACCATCTTACCACTAAAGCCTACCAATCATGAATAACATTCGTATGCTTCGACATAGCAAATTTGTGATGTTTAAGCTTACATAATTGGGTATTTATTTTCTCCCTCTTATATGCCCATACATGATATGCTCAAAAAGAAAATATGCAAAGAAAAACAAAAGCAAAAAGAATCAAAATGCTTTTAATTATAGTTGTAAGCGTGTTTCTAGGAGATGTGGGAGTTATAGGATGTACCTCGAAGGTGATCGTCTTCCATCAAGCAGTTATGATTGTGTGTGAGTGTATTTGATTTTCTCATATCTCAAAACGTCATAATGTGAGACATTTAGGGGTTGTTTGGTTTTAAAAAAACCATCACTCATCACTCCTTACTCAAATATCATCACTCATCACTCATCACTCCATAACTCATTTTTTATCACTCAAAAATCACCAAATATCTCCAAAGCCGGTTTGGCACCTAAACCCGGTTCTGTTTTCAACTCCAAAAACTCAAAAAATTGGGACCCACACCTGACATATACTACCAATGCACCAGATTCGCTACCCACCCTTCTTTACTACACTTACCCCAAAACCAAACAACAAGTTCTTCACTACCAATTTCTTAGGAAAATGGTCATGAAAGAATGGTATATTTTTGCTTGGAATTAATTGCCCAGCAGAGATCATTAGGTGGCTATATAAAGCCAAGGAAAGCAAGTAAGTGGACACACATATCATATTACAATGCACAAATCATATTAGAATGAAACTGAGCACAATACCTAGTACCCACATAAAAATTACAGAGCAACTGAGCAACAACTCTTTACTCCACAAAGACCCAAAAAAAAAAAAAAAAAAAAAAAAAAAAAAAGCCTACAACGAA
>NW_027069484.1:2188051-2284654 GCF_002906115.3 Quercus suber
GTCGCCAAAATTTAGGCGAATTCCTTCATTAAGGCCCCGATAACAGTGTTTTTGCTATTTATAGTAATATTTGTTTTTCCTTAATAACTTTTAGTTTAAAAGTCAGAATAAGGTCCCGTCTGTTTTGGGATGACCCTTAAGGTCAGTAGTTTATGATTCTGCAGTTAACTCAATTTTGCCATTTTTGGTAAAATTCGGTAATTTTGTCCCCTAATCGCTTAATTAGCGCGAATTAGGGTTTTAAACGTTTTTTTTCTTAGTACTTATATGTTTTGTAGCCGTCAGAGGCAAAATAGACTATTATCAATAAACACAGACATTTTGTCAATTTTATCTTCTGGTGGATTCCAGTTTTTATCTCCTTGTGGATTCAGGAAAACCCCTCATGGATTCGAGGTTTACTACCAGAGACTAACAGTTTAATTTCTGTTTCATCAAGAGAGCATCGTGTGTGCTCTTCTTCAGGCTTCCGCGACATCAAGACTAGGCTGGGAATGTTGATGATAGAAAAAGTACTTCAGGGGGTTGTTGTTATATGGGTAATAATATTGTTTCTTGGATGAGTAAGAAACAGAACTCCATCTCTTTATCCACTGCTGAGTAGGGATGGCAATAGAGCGGGGCGGGTCCAAAGGATGGGTCTTCATCCCCACCCTGTAAGATTTTGTCTTGTCTCATTCCTGCCCCGCCCTGCATGACAGGGGAAATTTTCTTGGCTTGTCCTCACCCCCTGGGGCCCCATGAAACCCCGTCCCACCCCATAAAACTCTACTACTTTTGTTAATTTTCCCTACAACTAGTACCTTTTTTTTTTTTTTAATGAAACCTATTTCATTAATAAAAATATACTTGAAATTACAACTAAATTTATCCCATCAAATCAAATAAATTTTTAGAAATAATTAAATAATATATCCAAGTGTTTAACAAGACAATCATAAAAAATAAAATAAAAATAAAATAAATCTCATACTATAACACATGACTAAATAAAAGCAAAAAACTACATTGGGAAGAATAAAATAAGCTCATATTGATATGTGTGTTTAAATAGTAGAATTTTAAAGTATGAAAAATTTATAATTATAACTCTTGAGAACGTGGGGCGGGACAGGGTGGTCTAAACTCATCCCCGACTTGTCCCGTGGTGCAAGGCTAAAATCTTACCCTATCCCCACCCCACCACCTTTGCGGGGTGGGGAAAACCCGCGCGGGGCAAAGCAGGGAGGGGCGGGTTAAGTGGGGCAAGGAAAAATTGCCATCCTTACTACTGAGGCTAAATACCTTGTTGCCAGTAGCTGTTGCACCCAACTTCTGTGGATGCAAAAACTCCTCTTTGATTATAGTATTTGTCAAGAACATCTTACCATCTATTGTTACAATACCAATGCTATTAACATCTCTAAAAATCCTGCTTAACATTCTCGAACAAAATATATAGAGATTCGACACCACTTCATTCGGGAGCTTGTTGAAGATGGCACACTCACTCTTGAGTTCATCCATATTGATGATCAGAAGCATGATTTGTTCACTAAGCCTGTTGATAGCAAACGGTTTGAATTTCTACGCCAAAACATTGGTGTAATCTCCATGGAGTGATCTCTCCCCTTCTCCTCATTCCACATGCATTTGCATTTAGTTTTTATGCTTTGCTTTGTTTAACATGTTTTTGTTTGTTTATTTTCAGTTTTGCTTTATTTTGTTTTTTATAAAAATTAAAAAAAAAATTAAAAAAATCAGAAAAACACAAAACAATGTGTGTTTTGTGTATATTGGTATTTGTGTACTTTGGATGGCCATTGAAACAAAATTTTCTAAAATTTGTATCTTTTGTAGCTTAGATGAGCATCTCAATGCACAACTAAGCAAGTGAGTTTTGTGGCTTGTATTTGTGATGAGTACGATTAAGTAATCTTTTATATTTAACACTCATATCACTCTTTTTGACGGGGATGACTAAAAAATCTTAAGAGAAATGCATAAATAACCATCTCACCACTAAAGCCTTCCAATCATGAATAACATTCGTATGCTTTGACATAGCAAATTTGTGATGTTTAAGCTTACATAATTGGGTATTTCTTTTCTCCCTCTTATATGCCCATACATGATATGCTCAAAAAGAAAATATGCAAAGAAAAACAAAAGCAAAAAGAATCAAAATGCTTTTAATTATAGTTGCAAGCGTGTTTCTAGGAGATGTGGGAGTTATAGGATGTACCTTGAAGGTAATCGTCTTCCATCAAGCAGTTATGATTGTGTGTGAGTGTATTTGATTTTCTCATATCTCAAATCGTCATAATGTGAGACATTTAGGGGCTGTTTGGTTTTAAAAAAAACCATCACTCATCACTCCTTACTCAAATATCATCACTCATCACTCATCATTCCATAACTCATTTTTTATCACTCAAAAATCACCAAATATCTCCAAAGCCAGTTTGGCACCTAAACCCGGTTCTGTTTTCAACTCCAAAAACTCAAAAAATTGGGACCTACACCTGACATATACTACCAATGCACCAGATCCCCTACCCACCCTTCTTTACTACACTTACCCCAAAACCAAACAACAAGTTCTTCACTACCAATTTCTTAGGAAAATGGTCATGAAAGAATAGTATATTTTTGCTTGGAATTAATTGCCCAGCAGAGATCATTAGGTGGCTATATAAAGCCAAGGAAAGCAAGTAAGTGGACACACATATCATATTACAATGCACAAATCATATTAGAATGAAACTGAGCACAATACCCAGTACCCACATAAAAATTCCAGAGCAACTGAGCAACAACTCTTTACTCCACAAAGACCCAAAAAAAAAAAAAAAAAAAAAAAAAAAAAAAAAAAAAAAAAAAATTTTTTTTTTTTTTTTTTTTTTTTTTTTTTTGCACAGAGCATATTTTTGACTTCACCACTCCAAATCTCATATTATTTTGCCTTACCCACAGCCCAAATTTGCTCTGTTCCCCACTCCAAATCTCTTTTCTTTTTTTCCTCTCTTACCCATAGCCCATATTTTCTCTCTTTCCCACTCCAAATTTCAGATTTTTTTTTCCTCTTACCCATAGCCAAAAACAACAAATACAAACTCTCTTAAACATACAGACATAAGCCCATAGATACCCAACCCAAAACCATGTCTATGCCACCGACATGATAACCCATAACCCAAAACCACAAGACCCACTGCCGAGACAGAGACAGGGATAGAGCAGAAGGAAGACTTGAGCTTCAGCTTGAGTGGCAGACTGGACCTATGAGAGTAATGTGTTGTGTTAATGGCAGATGGGTATGGAGAGAAGAGAGTGGCATGGGAAGAGAAGAGGAAGAGGAAAAAAAAAGAAAAAGAGATGGTTTGGTAGAGGAGAGAGTCGTTGGTAATCATTGGAGTTGGCAAGGAAAAGACAGGACGCAGAAAACAGGGCCCACCATATGAATATATTTACAAAAATGCCACCATCACTCTGTTTTCATAACTTGAAAACACCTAAAATGTGTTTTGAGTTTCCATAACTCATCACTCAAAAATCAGAGAATTGAGTGACGAAAACAAAAATTGAAAACAAATCCAAACAAACCCTTCAGCCATGGGACCCACTAGTTTTGAGTTACAGGTGATGGAAACAGAGTTATGGGTGATGGAAAACAACAAATCCAAACAGCCCCTTATGTACTCTTGCCATGTTTTCACACACAACACGCAAATTCTTTGGTAATTTTGATACATGTGCAGGTACAATGTGATTTGGCCATCACAAAGAATACATGTGTTAATGTATACTCACTAAACTATCTAAACTTGTTTTTGAAATATAAAATTGGTTAGACTTGTTTAGTGTATGTGTGTGTGTGTTTTGGATCTTGAATGCTTTCCATTTTTTTTTTTGACAGATGTTTTGAGAACTTAAAATGTTGATTAGATCTATGTTTGAGTAGCTTGCTTGTTGCATTCATCTCTATGTGTTTTTCCTCGATAGATTGTCTTCTATCAAGCCCCTATTTCTTCTTTTCTCGACAGAAGTTAGCGCTATCTCGATCCATCGAGCTTTCTGGAATTTGTCTCGATAGCTTCTCGACAACTTCTCAATCCATCGAGAAACTTTCTGTTTAGCCGATAGATTCTCGACAAAATCTCGATCCATTGAAGTGTTTTTGCCATCAACAAATCCTCGACAGATTCAAATCTATCGAGAATTAGTGCTCGACAGATACTTCAATCCATTGAGCTGCAATTTCTATTTATATATGGAGTGTAAATCAGATTTCTTTTTCACTTCTCTCTCAACAGAAAACCTTTTCTCTAACCCCGAACACTTCTTCCTCACTTAAATCCTCCAATTTCCTCTAAGTTTAATCCAGATGTGAGATAAATGGTATTAAAAAAAAAAAAAAGCCTTAAAAAAATCTACATAAACAACAAAATCAAATAAATGCAGCATATCTCACATTTATCTTCACATTTGCCTAAAAATCAAAGAGAAGTAAAGAATTTAAATGAGAGTGGATTTTATTTCGAGTTGGATAAGTACCATTAGATAAAATTTAATGGACTAAGCTAGTGATTGAGAACCGAGACCAACAAAAAACCAGAACACGATGATGACAATAACCATACTGTTATAATAGAAACTTCTAAAGTTGATGGAATATACAAAATGGTGAGAAATATTTAAAAGCTTTTACCACTTTTTCAGGCATGATATCAAGTGTTAAAAGAAAAATCACAAAGGGACTGGCAAGATCTCATATCGTTTGAAAGAGTTTCCAAGTTTGCCTCCAATAAAAATTAATTAGTGAGTTAAATAATAATAATAATAATAATAATAATAATAATAATAATCTATATATATATATATATAAGTTGAAGCATAATATTTATTGTTGTCATGCTCCTATTAAGCTACCTCATCTGCCACATCATTAGTTTTTTTTCATATTTATTTTTTAAATTTATTTTTTTACAATATTAGCTATCTAAAAATTTTGACTTTACAAATTCATTTTAGGCGATTTTAACTTTACATATTCATCTACTTTAATTTTAAAGTTATAACTAAATAATAAATCAATGGGAAAAAAAAGTGTTGTCTACATATACTCCTCCTGAATGGCTTTAAATTTAAATATTATTTTGTCATTTTATCTTCTTTTATTTTGACTCTTCTTAATATCACCATCTTACTATAAATTTGTCACCCTCTTCTGTTCTATGCAAATTTTTTCTATACAAAAAGGGCTATCTTTCTCTGTCTCTCAAAATTTTTTTTTTTTCATTTTTTGTTGGATTTATTATTATTATTTTTCTTGCATTTATACCTTAGATTGATGTTTTTTAGAATTTTACTTTTGATTGTTTATAACTGAAAAATGAAATCAATGAAAAATAAAAAATATTTTTTTAAAAACGTGTCTATAAAAAATGTATTCACAAGTCTTAATCATTTATGGTAAAAAAAGATAAAACCTGATAGCTGTCCATAGGAGGATCTCCAACTACAAGTTTGTACCCTCATTGTCCTATTATTGACTAATTCATATGTGTTCTTTGATGCAAATATTTTTTTTATCATTTTATTTACAACACTAAAATACTTTTAATGAATGGTGTTTGTTGTTCATCTAATTTGGAAAAAAAAAAAATCATATTATAATATGTTATATTTTGTGTAGTTGTCAGGTTTTAGCTTATTTGGAAAGGTACAAGATAGTTTGTACAAGCTAATGAAGAATAGTTAGTTCATTTGACAACAATGGTCTTTGTGCATTTCCTTTCACTATTTAAAAATATTTTGTTTAAAAAATTAGTAGTAAATTGTTATGTATTTTTTATATGATGTTCTTAGATGCTTGAGTAATTGTTTTAAGTGTTTACAAATATTTTGTGTTATTCTTCATTCTCCGTATCTTATTAGTGTATTCTTTGATATTTTTAAGAAAAAAAAATCAATTTCGTGTTTAAAATTATTTATTTATCTATTTATTTTTCACATATTAGATTAGAAGTTAGATTAGATTAAGATAGCATTAACACAAGACTTCTTCTGTTTTCAAAAAAATTTCTCTACTTTTTCCCCTTTGGAATTGTACTCTTTTGTTTTTTTTTAAGGAAAAATGGTTACAATCTTTTAATTTTTTTTTCCTTTCTTTTTTATTTTAAATTATAGTTTTGATGAGTTTTATTAATATTTTTAGTTATTGTGGGGCCAGAAAAACAAGTGGCCTTGGCCCACTCCAAGCCAGGCCCAAGGGCCCATGCCGAGAACGCATAAGGGGTCCGTGGATGAGAGTGCGAGGATCAATCTCCGAGGAACTTATCCGAGGATGGCCACGTCCTCGGGCGTCCGAGACCTCGAAAGAACACGAGCACCACCCCACCAAAGGAGACTCCTTGAATATACGAGTAGGAAAGGGCCCAGTGCCACGCGTCGGTGACAGGAGCACTGCGAAGGAGCAAGCCTTAGGCAGGCTATCACCTCTGCATTGAATGCGCTCACCTAACCCCCCTGGCCGCATTAATGGGGATGTAACCCCTTGACAGGGCAACATTGATAATGGTGAGCCACTTGAGCACAGATAAGACCTATGTGGGACGGACGGTCAGAGGTAAGGCCAATGGATGATCAACAGAAGGAAGAAGGGGATAGGAGGAAGAGAACTATATAAGAAAGGCGAGCAAAGCAATTAGGGGGGGATTTTTTGGGGATCATTCATGAGAATGACATAGAAGGACTTAGAGGTCATGTTAGTTTCAGGGAGAGGGATCTCCTCGGACGAGTGCCGAGGAGCTACCCTTAGTTGTAAACTGGGCTCACTCCCCTTCAATGGAAGAAGGCGGGCTTGTATTCCGTTGCTAGTCTGTTAGGGCCTAAACCTTCGATCCACTCTCTAAAAATGTATTGTTGGGGAACCTTTCTAAACTGAGTCCCAACAGTTACGTTTCTCGATGTTTTTTTATTGTATGGTAGAAAAAATTGGGTTTGAGAAAGTTTGTTTAAAACTAAAAAAATAATTTCCAATTTTATATACTTTTTGATGAAACACAACATATTATAAATAATTTTTATCAAAATATTAATATTTTCACTAACTTACTTTTTTAATTCTTGAGAAAAATTATATTGTTTTGATTTTGGCACGACAAAAATTATATGTGTTACATTTGATTGTTGCTATAATAAATGAAAATATGATTATGAATGACATTACTATTTATTAAATTATTCTAAATTGAAAAATATATATATTAATGAGACTATTCTAAAAATATTATCATGCGCAACGCGCAGGGTCCGAGACTAGTAATGATGATGATGATGATGATGATGATGATGATAATAATAATAATAATAATAATAATAATAATAATAAACTGACATAGTAACAACTTGATTATGCTCCATCCTCTATGGACTGAGAATTCAATTCACAGACAAATCGTATGAGTTTTGATTTCTAAGCCCTCTTTTATGATGGAGACAACTTCCTTATTAATAAAGGGAGTCTCCTGATAAAAACCAAACCATCTTAACATACATCCCTGCTTACACAAAAGTTGATGAATAGATCCTTATGCAAGGTCACCTAAGATGGAAGATCAACCTAGTTGTGCCTATTTACACTGTAGCTCTTTCGTCTACCACAGTTATATCTAGCAATATAACTCATTTCAATTTAAATGTTCCTAATGGAGATTGGTAGGAATTGTAAGAGAATTGACTTAATTCGAGGTAGTCACCCTCCATAGAGAAAGAAAGAGATTAAGAGTGAGAGAGAGAGATACACTAATGCACTAAGCAATGAGTTGGTTTATTCTTCAATGATGAAAATGTGATTCCAAGTTGTTATTTATAGAACCGTAAAACTATTCTATTAACTTACATGGCCTTATCCTAATAGTCCTATTATTTCCCATATGCATTAATAATTTCAGCATGTGTTAAATGTGATTAATATGCTTGGAATTGTAACTAGCTAACCAACTAACTAACTAAATGCAACCATAGTTGTCAAAATATGAATCATATCGTGAATTAATTTTTAATTTTTCTGTATAATGTATCATATCATATCGTGTATCGTAAAATACACAAACACTTAATAAAATTTATAAAAAATTATAAATATACATATATAAAGGGTATGTTCATTATAAGTTTTGAATATATTCAACTAACGACTAAGTCATTCATCACTTATATAATAATATTTAACAAACTAACTAAATAAATCAAACTAGCATGTGTTTATAACACACACATTCAAATTATTTAAATTCAAAAGTAATAATATAATACAAATGACCAAAAAATAATAATTTATTTTCATCATATTCCCTAATCAACCTCATCTAAGTCAATGCTATCATCATGTTTATAATTTTGCAAACTTATTTCTTCATTAAAATTTTCTTTATCGTCATTTGTCATTAACATTTACTATCTCTTCTTGTATTTTTTATTTTAATAATTTTTTTATAATTTTTTTTTGGCATTCTAGTTTCTTGGACTTATAACAATAATGATAAAAATAAATAATTTATATTGTCAATTCATACTTTATTCATAGTATATAAAATAAATTTGTAAATATTAAAGTGAAGGGTAAGTGTGTACTATGTAGTCCAATTGTAGGAGAGAGGAAAAAAAACTTATGAATATGTTATTTTAGTAGGCTAAATTAAGTAAACTAACAATTTTGTGTTAAAAACAAGTCTAACAACTTATTAGATTCAAATAAAAGTACAAATTTTAGCAAAAAAATCTCATTTTAAAACATTTGTCTATGTATTGTACAATGCGTACAATTTTACGACACTATACTAATTCATTCGATACATACACTGTACCATACGATTAATAAACACTTACGATACGCCGATATGAAACAGAACTTTTTATACACGATACGATATGTATCGTATGATACTGACAACTATGGATGCAACATTACAACAATTATTATTTATATGCTTATAGAATTCTTAATTTGAACCTATCACTAAAACTACTTTTTTGTTCATTAATAATAACTCAACCAATCTACTATTTATCTATGAATCATGGGTACAGCTCCAGGGCTGCTGCACCCGCACCCAACACGGGTGGTGGTCAATTCTGTAGATCGTGTGTTCGTGCTGTGTCTTTTTTTTTTTTTTTTTTTTTTGAGGATTCATGCCAAACCGGGTCAGTTCACGCCGAAACGGGCTGAATTAGGCCGAAACCGGCTTTGAATCAAGCCGAAATTCTATTATTAAAAAAAATTATGAAAAAGAAAAACTCACTGTTTTGAAAACTTGAAGCAACTTTAAACCCAAAAAAAAAAAAAAAAAAAAAAAAAAAAAAAAAAAATACAAAAAATTTATCCTAATCATTTAAAAATTTCATAACATTTTTATAAAGGAGTAAAAATTTGAATATTCTAACACCACTCTCGATTTTATCAAATGGAGACTTTTGACCAACATACCTTTGATAGTAGAGTTTATGCGAAGGTAGATCATTAATAGGCCAAATTAACCTCTGTCCTCACTACTATCAGTTTAGGGATACAAACACAATTTTGTATTTATCAGTGGACGACTTTGAGGTGGACGTGACAAAGGAGTCTAGTATATTTGGAACTTGGCTTTTGAGAATTAATTACTTCATCAAGCCTATTTATTTGATTTATCAAATTTCACCCTAGATTTAAGGATTTGTTAGAATATTTCTTAATTTTTTCAGTTCCCTAAAATGCTTATTACAAACAATTTAAGATCGCCATTAGAATTGTCTTAAACCAAATCAACACAATCGTGAGTAGTGAGGGTCCGTTTAGATAGCACTTATTGTTGCTGAAAGTTGCTAAAAACTAATTGTTGCTAAAAACACCGTAGCAAATAATTTTAAATATATGAAAAGTACTGTGGGACCTACTTTTAATATTAAATATTGCGTGAACAGTGCATGAACAGTACACGCACTGTCATGAACAGTATTTTTTTGTCCACAAAGTCAGCAAAAGCAGGCCCCCAAAAAAAAAAAAAAGGGAAAACGCAAAGGAGAAAACGCGCCGCAACATTGAGCGCAATCCAAACCCACACTGAGTGTATGACACTTGAGTTTATCCATCACAACTAAAGGTCAAGGATTATAGAGGAAGATAGACCTACACGAGTAAACCTATATTTCTAATATCAATTGAAAGTTACATTTAGAACTCTAATTGGCTTAACTACCAATTTTAATTAATTGTTTCACAACTTAATCTAGGTAGTTAATTAATCAAGATTCAAGTCACAATGTCTATATAGAATTATAGATAAACAATCAAAACAATAGAAACACACATGAGAAGTGAAAACTTTAAACAATAAACACTTTAAGACAACATTTTCACAACAAATTTTATGTAAAAATTATTACTGGTTTTAAATTATGCATTAAAAAAAAAACAAAAAGAAAAAGAAAAAGAGAATACAAGAAATTGTGCGTGAAACGTACAGTAAATTTTGACTCACCTAATTTAACTATATATACTAAAAAAGAAGTCTAAGAATACAACAAAATTAAAACATTTTCACGATACTTTTATTTTTAGGATCCGAATAGTATATTTTATTTTATTTGAGAGAAATGCTACACCCATAACATTTTTAGAACAAATTATAAATGACAAGTTGTTATTGGTTTTAAATTAAACCCAATACTAATATCACTTTTTTTTTTCCCTTCAAAAATACTTTGCCACATAAAATTTGTTACAAATTATTGTGAAAATTTTGTGGATATAATATTTCTTTTTTATTTTATTTTATTTTGATTTATAAGGAACTAAGATCTCGTGATTGTGAAAATATTGTAAAAATTTGTTGCGTAAGTGTAATTGTGTATGCACATATATATTTAAAAGCACAAGCAAAACCAGCATATTATGGGGGAAAAAAACCCAATGAATAGTGCAAATTGTCAATAATTGTGAAAATATTGTAAGAATTTGTTAATTCAGTGTAACTGTACATATAAATATAAATATTTAAAAGAAAAGACAAAAACAGCAACACCAAAACTGACGTACTGCAGTTTGTTAAAAAAGAAAAAGGCCTAATGAACAATATTGCGGATGTAGCACTTCTTTTTTATAATATCTTTAGTTTTAGTTGTAGATGATTCTAGTATGATATTTTATTTTAACCTAAAAGGAATTAACATAACAACAATTATAAAATATTGTGATAATTTACTGTGTTAACTAATAGATTTATATATAAAAAAAAAATAAAATAAAGAGTTGGCAGGACGTTATTACCCCAAAAAAAAAGCAAGGGAAAAAAAGTAGCAAAAAAAAAAAAAAAAAACAAAAAAAAAAGCAACAATGCAATTGACGAAACCAAAGCACCATAACTACAATGCTTTAGCGCATTCGACGCTTTTATATATATAGAAGTAAAATAAAAATTTTAATTATTTAATAATTTAAATTAAATAATTATTTACTCAATTATATTTATTGTTTTTAAAAGAAAGCATACAATTTTATATATTTTTTTGGCACAATTATGAATTAAATAGCCTATTATTTATATAACTCATTATTTTTTTATTAGCACACTTTATCCACGTCACAATTACAGTAAAAAAATTATGAAATAAATGGTGGTATTAATTTTTTTTCTTTAAAAAATTTGTAAATATTTATTGAAACTTGAAAGTACTTTTAAGAGTTTGGATATTGCTTACCAAAAAAAAAAAAAATTGGATATTTGTCACATCACGTTGGGCAAGGTGAAAAAAAAGGAATGGCTGAAACTTGGACGCATTTAATGAGGAGAACGGTTCGAGACAAAAAGTCGAAGAGCTAAGAGTAAAACTTGGACAATTTGGACACATTTAAAGTAGCCCATTAACCACACATATTTTAGAAAAAATAAACGGAGTTTTCTTAGCAAAGTTCTACGAAATTTCTCTGACTTGCTAATTTCCCATTTTCTTTATACATCATAAAAAATGCTTCACATTTTGAATCTTGTGTTTTGAATCACTTTCCTCTTTCTACAAAGGGAGATTTATGATGCACGTTGTTACCTTCTTGGCGTAACTTTAATGCTTTTTTTCCACTGTAATCAACATCTTGAAGAAATATCGGGTATCCGAGTATATATTGCCATTTCAATCCAGGTATACTACTGCCCACTTCTTTCTAATCTCATTTGATTTCCTAATAGTTTGTGCTCTGCCACTTATCCTACTGAAAGTTGATTTCATATATATGCTACAATTGATGTGATTAGCTTTGTTACCATGTAATAATTTATGTTGGATTATGATTGAAAATTAACATGGTTTGGTCCGACAATTTATGTTTTCGTTAAAAAGCCCTTAACAATTAGATCTATACTATAAACTTATTTTTTACAATGAACTTTAGACTAATTCTAGATTAACTCTAAACTTCCTTTACATGCTCTAAAATTAAGGTTATTATAAGTAGGATTAGGATATTATCTTGTTTACAATACAAGTACATTGAACTTCTATTAGGAATTAGGATAATTGACTTGGATCATGATTAGACCTTAATATTTTTAACAATATAAAGTATGATGAGATCATTGAGATTTTAAAAAACAAATACTAACAATTAATTAATAATAGAACTAATACTTATTGTTCTCATTATTGATATTTGATTGAAATCATAAATTGTGACTGGTTTACAAAAAGAAATTTAAAATATATACGCTACTATTAAATAAGGAATAATAATAATAATAATTTTTTTTTTTTACATTTGCTCTCATAAAAAAAAAAAAAAAATTTCAGGCCACTTTATACGACAAAATCAATGATTTTTTTTTTCCCAATTATAATAGGGGGCGTAATCTTAACCGATTAAAAAAAAAATCAATTTTTAGTAAAGCAAATAATACTAGCTTCATCATGTACTCTTAGAAATGAATAAAAAACCATTCAGATTGGACTGAAAATTTGGTATGGTCTGTTGAATTCAGTCACTCCTAGTCCCATTTTTGTAAAAAAATAAGGTCAACCAAATTGAACAGGACAATTATATATATATATATATATCTATATATTAAAAACTAATAATCTAACTCTCCCATTCTCTCCTCTCATTTTATTTTAATACAATTGAACTTATATTTTGATTTTTTTGAATCAGTTAGACCAAAATTATTTGCAAAAAACCAAAATATTCAAAGTCCAAAGTGCAGGCCCAGGATCGAAATCCGGACCGGACTGTCTAGGACGGTTTGAGATTGATCATTTGTCTAGTTAGGCCTGGTCTAAGCTTTTATGGGACTGAACAGACCGGTTTGGTCCCAAAAAATGAAATAACTAGACTAGACTAGACAGTGAACACCTCTGCTTGCTACATGCATATTCAAATGCTTTTTTTTTTTAATATTCAATTTAATTTTTCAAATTTTCACTTTTGTAATACTCATTTTCAATGGTTTCATAATATAAATTTATAATAACATTCAAAATTAAATTAGCTAAAATATTTTGCCATCCAATAATACGAAATACAGTAAGATTTAATCCTAAATCATTTAAAATTTCATAACATTTTTTATAAAGGATTAAAAATTTGAATATTCTACACCACTCTCGATTTTATCAAATGGAGACTTTTTGACCAACATACCTTTGATAGTGGAGTTTATGCAAAGGTAGATCATTAATAGGCCAAATTAACCTCTGTCCTCACTACTATCAGTTTAGGGATACAAACACAATTTTGTATTTATCAGTGGACAACTTTGAGGTGGACGTGACAAAGGAGTCTAGTATATTTGGAACTTGGGCTTTTGAGAATTAATTACTTCATCAAGCCTATTTATTTGATTTATCAAATTTCACCCATAGACTTAAGGATTTATTAGAATGGGCAAAACTTAGGTACAGTAATGTACAGTATTTTAGGTACCCTTTTTAAATTGCAAACACCTGTCTAGTTAAATGACTCAGTTAACGAAAAGTTAACGGAAGTTTAACGCTGTCTTTCTTTTTCTTTTTCTTTTTTTCTTTTTACTTTTTTTTCACTCTCTCTTTCGATGAGAAAATCTGTAACTTCTCAAACTAGAAACTTCTCACGCACAATCTCAAAAGCCAGAACTCAAAAGAACCCCATGACCATTATGCTTCTCAAACCCAAACTCTCTGAGTTCTAGCAAAACCAAGCAAATAATGGCGAAGTGGGTGGCTTGTAAGCATCACATCGACAACAGAACTCAGATTTTCCCTGCACAATCTTAGAAGAATCCAATGGTTTCTTTAAATTGACAATCCTTCAACAGTATTTGACTTCTCACACTCAAACCCCCAATTTTCTCAACGAAATCAAGCAAAGAAGGACAAAGGGCAGTGGCGACGCCACGTTGAACTCAGGGTGTTCCCAGGAACACCCTGAACTGAAAAAAAAAAAAAATTTATATATAATAATTAAATTTTTTTTATTTGTTTACCCTTTAAAAAAAAATTAGGAACACCCTTGATCAATATTAGTAACACCCTCAAATAAATAAATAAAAATTTATTTGTTCTACTTCAAAAAAAAAAACACTCAAAAAAGAAAAACCCAGCCCATTCTTTAGCCCATAAACAATTTTGAAAAAAAAAAAAAAAAACNTAACATTCAAAATTAAATTAGCTAAAATATTTTGCCATCCAATAATACGAAATACAGTAAGATTTAATCCTAAATCATTTAAAATTTCATAACATTTTTTATAAAGGATTAAAAATTTGAATATTCTACACCACTCTCGATTTTATCAAATGGAGACTTTTTGACCAACATACCTTTGATAGTGGAGTTTATGCAAAGGTAGATCATTAATAGGCCAAATTAACCTCTGTCCTCACTACTATCAGTTTAGGGATACAAACACAATTTTGTATTTATCAGTGGACAACTTTGAGGTGGACGTGACAAAGGAGTCTAGTATATTTGGAACTTGGGCTTTTGAGAATTAATTACTTCATCAAGCCTATTTATTTGATTTATCAAATTTCACCCATAGACTTAAGGATTTATTAGAATGGGCAAAACTTAGGTACAGTAATGTACAGTATTTTAGGTACCCTTTTTAAATTGCAAACACCTGTCTAGTTAAATGACTCAGTTAACGAAAAGTTAACGGAAGTTTAACGCTGTCTTTCTTTTTCTTTTTCTTTTTTTCTTTTTACTTTTTTTTCACTCTCTCTTTCGATGAGAAAATCTGTAACTTCTCAAACTAGAAACTTCTCACGCACAATCTCAAAAGCCAGAACTCAAAAGAACCCCATGACCATTATGCTTCTCAAACCCAAACTCTCTGAGTTCTAGCAAAACCAAGCAAATAATGGCGAAGTGGGTGGCTTGTAAGCATCACATCGACAACAAAACTCAGATTTTCCCTGCACAATCTTAGAAGAATCCAATGGTTTCTTTAAATTGACAATCCTTCAACAGTATTTGACTTCTCACACTCAAACCCCCAATTTTCTCAACGAAATCAAGCAAAGAAGGACAAAGGGCAGTGGCGACGCCACGTTGAACTCAGGGTGTTCCCAGGAACACCCTGAACTGAAAAAAAAAAAAAATTTATATATAATAATTAAATTTTTTTATTTGTTTACCCTTTAAAAAAAAATTAGGAACACCCTTGATCAATATTAGTAACACCCTCAAATAAATAAATAAAAATTTATTTGTTCTACTTCAAAAAAAAAAGCTATAAAAAAAACAATTAATAATTTTATAATTAATGAAATAATAATATAACAAATTATAGTTTATAAAAGACAAAAAAAATTAATGAAACAACTAAACAATAATACATTTAGGAAAAATTCCTAGAACCGCTACTGGAAAAAATTATGCTTCATTAAGGAATACCCTGAAAAAAATTTCTGGAGTCGCCACTGACAAAGGGCAATCTTCTCCATTAATCCCATTATTTTCATTATGATGCAAAGCCAGATCTGGTTGTATTCTTGGTTCACGTGGTGAATGAATGTTGGTTTATGAGGTTGACCTGTTCATCTCCCTTATTCCTTGTATTTACACTTGAACTCATTCTTTGCACCAGATTTTCCCTCTAAAGAATGCTAGGATGTTTCAGTGATATTCTTTTTGAAACTTCACTTAAGCCAAATTTCTCCTTCTTTGAGTGTGAAAAGTCGAAGAGGATCGATGGTTTTCTTTTCTCCTGGGTTTTCTAATAATGGGTTCAACGCATCTGTGAGAAGTTTGATTGTGGGAGATCTGAAAGAGACGGTGAAAAAAAAATGTATTAAGTGTTAACTTCCGTTAACTGAGTCATTTAACTGGACAGGTGTTTGCAATTTAAAAAGGGTACCTAAGGTACTGTACATAAGGTACTGTACCTAAGTTTTGCCCTATTAGAATATTTTTTAAACTTTATCAGTTAACTAAAATGCTTATTACAAACAATTTAAGATCGCCATTAGAATTGTCTTAAACCAAATCAACACAATCGTGAGTATTATGAGTGTATGAAACTTGAGTTTATCCATGACAAACAGAGGTTAAGGATTATAGAAGAAGATTAGACCTACACGAGTGAACCTATAGTTCTAATATCAATTGAAAGTTACGCTTAGACCTCTAATTGGCTTAACTACCAATTTTAATTAATTGATTCACAACTTAATCTAGGCAGTTAATTAATCAAGATTCAAGTCACAATGTAAATACAATCAAAACAATAGAAACACACACAGAGAAGTGAAAACTTTAAACAATAAACACTTTAAGGCAATCCCTAATAAGAAAACTAGAAGGTTATTACAGTACATACGATGCTCCTACTAGCAACTATAGAATCTTGTCTTGAGCCTTCCAAGGTACTACGATTCGTTGCTTTTTTTTTTTTTTGAGAGGACTACGATTCGTTGCTTGGAAATTAGATTGTAATATTCTAAATTTTTTTTTTAATAATAAGTGTTCTTATATAAAAATTTTAAAATAACTATATAAATTCCTTTTATATAAATAATTAGTGCACCTTGTTTAGATAATTAATTCATGAAAATCAATGCAGTTATCCCATTAATATATGATGACAATTAATTATAGTATTTCATTGAAAAAAAATGCAAAGTTTTGATTTTGACGAGGCAGAACCTTTTTTTTTTTCTTTTTTTTTTGAGAAACAGATGAGGTAGAATTGAAAAGGTTAATTGAAGAGAATTCTGATATAGAACCTTATGCAGAGACTTACGAATGGAGAAGTTAGCCCAATTTCTTGAACCAGAAAAACTAAACCAAGTTCTTGAACTTGGAAAAAAGATTTGGGATGGAATTGGCAAATTATACAATTATCATAGCAGCGCTGGTGATCATGTGAATAATCTCAAGAGAAAATGGGAAGAACTAGAAGGTCAGAAGATAGACGTAGAAGAAAAAATGAAGTCTGAACTTTTTCCAAGAAAGAGACCAAAGAGAGAAGTTGAACTTTGGCTCCAAGAGGTAGAAACAATTAACGGGGAGATACAAACTATTGAAGAAGAAGGTGGCAGAGGGATCTGGAAGTATTTCCCACGTATGCATATGGGAAAACTTGCATGCCAGAAGATACAAGAGGTGAAAGAACTTTATCAAAGAGGTGGTTTCAGAGATAGTTTGGTAGTTGATCCACCTGTAAGCCATGGAGAAGAATTGCCGACTACAACATTTGTAGGACAAAGTACAACCGAAAGAACAATTGAAAGGGTTCGGGAACACTTATTGGATGAAAATTTTAGGAGGATTGCTGTTTATGGCATGGGAGGCATTGGTAAAACGACAGTCATGAAGCAAATCAATAATGATCTATCAAAAGAGAGAGACAAGTTTGATAATATAATTTGGGTTACAGTATCAAAGTCATCAAGTGTTTTCAAACTACAAGAGGACATTGCACGCAAGTTGAAACTAGATCTCACAGACTCTGAGGACGAAACTACAAGGGCAGGCAAGCTAAACAATGAATTGAAAAATTGGAAGAGGTATGTGTTAATCCTAGATGATATGTGGGAAGCATTTCATCTTGAGGATGTAGGGATCCCAGAGCCCACTCCAACAAATGGATGCAGATTACTATTGACAACTCGAAGTTTGGAAGTTTGTAATCGTATGGATTGTGTGAATATTAAAATGGAGCTTCTTTCAGAAAAAGAATCGTGGAATTTGTTTTTGGATAAAGTGGGTCGTGATGTTTTAAATACTCAAGATATAGAACCAATTGTGAAGGAGGTTGTCAAAGAATGTGCTCGTTTACCTCTTGCAATCGTCACAATAGCGGGAAGCTTAAAAAATGTAATTGACGTTTCAGAATGGAGGAATGCATTGAATGAGTTGAGGACACCAAAAAAGGAGTTCAAATCTTCTGTCCCACTTTTTCTGTTCCACTCTATACTCCACCAATAAATACTTACCATATGTTCACCTAATTAATTAAATATTATCATTATTGACTTATTAGTCCTACAGTTATTAATTAATAGTATCACGTGGCAAGTATTTATTGGTGGAGTATAGAGTGGAGCAGGAAAAGTGGGATAGAAGATTTGGACTCCCAAAAAAGGGGCCCAAAAATGTAGATGCTGCTGCAATATTTGAGATCCTTCGATTTAGTTACGAACGCTTAAAAGATGAGGACCTTCAACATTGTCTATTGTATTGTGCACTATTTTGTGAAGACCATGAGTTTGAAAGAGATGAATTGATTGAGGATTTAATTGATGAGGGAATAATAGAACGGATGGAGAGCAGGCAAGCAGAGTCTGATAGGGGCCATACTATGTTGAATAAACTTGAAAGGGCTTGCTTATTAGAAACTGGGATTAACCGTAATGTGAAACTGCATGATCTAATAAGAGACATGGCCCTCGAGATTGCAGGTCCTAAGTTCGTGGGAGCAGCTGGCGATAGAGTGACAGATTTTATGCGGCATGAAGAAAGATGGGGAAAGGATCTTGAAAAGGTTTGTTTGATGGACGTGAGGGACAGGCTAAACTTTCCTAATATATCACCATGTTGTCCTAAACTTTCAACCTTGCTTCTACACGATTATTTATTTTGTGGAAGGATTGAAAATCCTTTTTTTTGTGCATTTGCGTGGACTCAAAGTTCTTCTTATATATAACAGTCGGATTACATCTTTGCCAAATTCAATCTCTGATCTGGAGAATCTTGCTACATTAAGGCTTATTTCTTGTTACAATTTATATCGTCTTCCTTCATTAGCAAAGCTTACGGCATTAAGGAAGTTGGATCTTGAATGGTCACGTATAAAAGAAATACCTCATGGTTTGGAAATGTTGGTCAATTTGAGATACCTCAATCTCGATACCAAAATACCGGAGATTCCATCTGGGATTTTATCCAAACTTTCTCAACTCCAAGTTCTCAAATTTAATTGTGGAAAATTGAATGTAGAGGAGATAGTAAGCTTGAAATTAGAGTGTTTTAAAGGAGCATTTTGTGGTGCTGATGACTTCAATAAATACGTGGGATCCTTGAGGGAGGGACGACTTAGCCATTACCAATTTATAGCGAGAGAGATGACGGCCAAAATAGACGATGTATATTGGGAAAGTAAGGGTAAATGTGTAATATTATACAATTGCGATGTAAGTCTGCTCCCAAAAGACGCTCAAACCCTAAAGATTTACAAATGTGACAATTTAAGAAGTTCATCTGATGCTTCATATTTGGAATGCGCAAGAGAACTGGAGTCTATTTCTGTTGGGTGGTGTGACGAAATAGAAGACGTTCTTTCTTATTCTTACACCTTCCCTCTTCAAAGCCTTCAGCTCAAAAGTTTGGGTAAGTTACAAGTACTGTTTAGGGAAGAGAAAGTTGCATCACCACTAGACATCCCACCTGTCACCTTTTCTTATCTCAAACAATTTTTAATTGTCGGGTGTCCGAATATAAAGGAGCTCTTCACGCCAGGCTTGCTGCAAAACCTGGCCAACCTGGAAGAGATTAAAGTCGGACACTGTGAGAGATTAGAGGAAATAATAGGTGCAGCATCGGATGAAGTTGAAGAAGAAATAGAGGAGGAAGGAAAGGACACCACCATATTCCCCCGATTGAGGGAGTTGGTATTATGTGACATACCGAGACTGGAGACCATCTGCAGTAGCAGTAATGCAATAGTTTGTGATTCTCTACAAAACATTGAGATAGTAAAGTGTCCAAAGCTTAAGAGATTACCTCTTTCTCTGCGGGATGAACAACTATCTTCTCCACCTTCTTCATTACGGATTATAACACAGAAAGAATGGTGGGAGTTGCTGGAATGGGACAATCATGCTACTAAGAATGCCCTTGAACCCCTCTGGAATGAGTTCGATGAATGGATGAATTTCTTATGTATGACTCTCTTTTCACTTTTATATCTTTGGTTTATCTTTTATTAGGGCGATTCAATTTATTCCTTATCTACTTATAATACTCCTTGCTTTCTTTCTAATCTCGTTTCCTTTTATGCCCCATTTGGACCACCTAGCTCTGTAATCTCATGGTACGAATCAGATTCAGATGAAGAGCCAATTAGCGATGAGATCTCAATGGACGGAGCAGATTCACACGAAGAGCCACCTAGCAATCAGCAATGAAATCTCATACTCAATGTACGGGGCAAATTTACATGACCTTTCCTTTCTAAGTCCGACCAGAGACATATATGCTCATCCTTTTCAATTATTTTTCCAAAAAAAATTGTTTTCACAAGTGGTTTATTTTCCTGTTTGGTTTGATATATAGAATGTCACCAAGTTGAGGCAGCTTGTGAAATAATTTTGCGGTGTAGGCCTGCAACGAGAACTTGACTCTCAAACTGTTTTTCTGTGTGATTCTTGTTTTATTGGTTGTTAATTTCTTATTATTTGAAATATTTTGGGTTATGATTTATGAACATGAGTTCGTCTTTTAGACTAAGTGGTGTGATCTTCTGTAATATTTGATACTCCATGTTAAATTGTTTGGTAATTGTGCAAGGATTCAAACATTGTCTGTTTCTGTTTTATTCGATTGACTTTTCTCTAAATTCTTTTACCTCAAAGGTGAATCAAGAAGGGCATCCTTAGATATATGTTGTGAACTAGAAAGACAGAGTGTGCAAATTAACCCAACCGCATGGGCATATGACACATCCTCTTCTCTGAACTTTTTGTTACATTTTGATTAGAGACTCGCAGTATTCATAATCAGATACTTGATATCTTCAATAATTGGAACCATTTTCCAAAAATAAGAAGCATTTTTATGATTAAGAAAGCCTTGTTTGGAAACTAGACTATCTAGCTCCCTCTCTGCAAACTGAAGCTGCAATGGCTAGAGCTGAACCAACCTGCAATTTTGCCCCAACGATTGACTTTGAAATGCTGCTTCGTGTCATGTGTGCAAACTACATCATCAAGTTGATAATTTTTATTTCTCCATTCCTCTATTAATATTCCCTTCTTTTATGGGTCCAACTTATTTCATTGAATTTCAAGTTTCTATAAAACCCCACTCTAAACTATTAAGTTTTAAATTACTTGTTAAATGTTATCGTTATCATACAATTTAGGCTAAAATTGTTTTTGAACATGATGTTAAAGTCTTAAAGACTGTATTAAACTATGTAAAATACAGTACAAGGCTTTGCCTTATACATAGGTAAATTCTGTGACACAACAGACTTAAAAGACACCAATGAGATTGTCTTGATCAAATCTGGCTGCTATATGTCTGTCACTTTAAGTTTTTCTACATAACAACTGATCAAAATCATGGATGAGAGATATTAGACTCTAAAGCTTGTTTGTTTTATTTTTCCCTTTAATTGTATAATATAATCTACACGCGTGCATTTTGTATTTGGTGAATGCAAAGTGCATCCATCAATCTGCTTGGTTTTGCACCACCCATTCTTGAAATTTCTGCAGATGGAATATCAACAAAGGCTCTCTAATTGTGAGACAAATAACTACAGTTTTTTTTTTTTTTTTGTCACTGTCCAACTATAGCATCCAGCATCCTCCTCTTGCCTTCTCTGTTCTTGCCAACAAAACTTGCTCCTTCCCATTTACCGCTTCTTCCCTTAACAGCTGCATCGGCTGTTCTTTTGATTAGAGACACCTCAATTTGCTGTATTCTGATAAATAGATTTGTATTATCTTTGATAATTGAGACTATTTCCAAAAAAGAAGAAGCTTTCTTATGATGAAGGAAGCCTTGTTTGTAAACCAGCCTAGCTAGCTTCCCCATGAAGACCAAAGCTGCAATGGTTAGAGCTGAACCAGCCTGAGATTTTTACCCCAATCATTAGCTTTGAAATGATGCATTGTGTGCAAGTTACTTCATTCATTTGTATAATGTTTGAATTTTCTTTTCTTTTCTGTGTCCAAATTAATTTATTGAATTTTAAATGTTTATAAAATTAAACCCACTTTCGACTAAAGTTTTAAATCACTTGTTAAATGTTATCTTTTAGGCTAGAATTGTTTTTGAACATGAAGTAATTCTCTATGAGTCTTGTGTCACAGTGGCTTTGAAAGACACCCATGAGCTTGTCTTGATCTAATATGGTTGATATATAATTATATATATAGTTCACTTCAGGGTTCTTCTACAAAACAACTTATCAATGTCTTGGATGAGAGATGTTAGAATCTAAGGCTTGTTTGTTTGTATTATCCATTTAATTGCATGATATACCCACCTGCACTTTGTTCTGCCAAATAGTGTTATTGGTAGAGTCTTAAAGCTACATTAGCTCACTAATGATTGATGTGCTCATAGTTCAAAGGTAATACATCCTTTCAACCGTAACTCTCTTCTAAACTCTCAAGCCTTTGTCTCTACAACTCGATCCAGTTTCCAGACAAACTGTATTTCTTGAGCTATTACCAAGTTTTTAAATCCCATAGAGGTGAACCATAACTAGAAGCAGATGGGAAATTGGGAATATGTAACACCTCATGTAATTGGTTAGGACTTAAAAGAGTGTCTTGTTATTCTTTAAAATTGTGGCACTACTGCGTAATTAATGTTGCCGCAGACCAAGATTACTTGGTGTTTTTAAGCTTACTAAATAGTAATTCTCTTGGCTTCAAACTTTTAGTCCTTTCTCTTTTGTTTGAAAAAAAAATGATAGACAAGTATACTTTTTACTGAAAAGAAAACCGTATAGCGCAGAGCAGTGGAAGCAAAATATGGAAAGGTAAATGAAAAACACGGAGATATTTTCTATATGAGAAATTGTAAAATGCATTCCATACTTAATTACAGAAATGACCTTTGGTATTTATACTTATACAGACACAAGCCGAAAAGAAAAGGCGGGAAACCAAAACTGAAATGTAACAAACTCTAAAACGGAAAACTAGTCATCTTTAACAGAATTTTAAACAAATTAACGACTTGACGACTTTTGAATTTATGCTAAACGACTTGTAGCTTAGTGATGAACTCTAAAGGTTATAACATGACTTGCAGCACAGGAAAAAAATATAATTTAACATGACCTGTCGTTTGGAGCTTTTGTCTTAACATTCTTAGTCTATACGACTGTATATACTATATAGTATATAGAGAAGAACAGTAAGATTGGCAAATTTTGTAAAAAAAAAAAAAAAAAATCTATAATCTATATAAATTTGACTGTTTGCGACTTCTTAGCTGGTCTCATACTATTGTCAGTTTTTTAGGCTCATAATTTTTCCCGTAATTATTTTAATATAGTTTTTTAAAATTTTGTATTTAAATTTTATTCTATATTTAAGCCATCCATTAAAATCTTGGTACATCATTTTTTAAAATATTAAACTTTATAATTTCATAACCAAAAAAAAAAAAATCATAATAAATATATTATAATGCTAGAATATATAATTCTATACACAAATACAATTATAATAAATTTCAAATAATAACTACCACAATTTTTAATTTTCATATTTATAAAAAAAAATTTAAAATATTATATTATATTGAACTTTTTCGTGGACTGACTAGTGAAATGCTGCCTGGTTTTGCACCACCCATTAATTCTTGAAACCCCTGCGGATGGAATATCAACAAAGCCTCTCTAATTGTGAGATAAATAAGAACAGTTTTGCTTGTCACTGTCTCAACTATGGGGACCAGCCCTCTGCCATCATCCTCTTGTCATCATTGTTTTTGCCAACAAAACTTGCTTCTTTCCATTTTTACCACTCCTTCGCTTACAGTCATCCACCAGTATATTGAGCTGTCAACCAAGACACATCCTAAACTCACATGCAGCTCTGCTTATATGAAAAACCATTTCTCTCTCTTGTATTTGTTTACCTGCACTCAGAAACACAAAATTTATTGGAGATTAGTACTTTGACAGCAGTAGTAGCTTCATCCTCCATAGCAGCTGCTTCTACATTTTCAGACGGATCATAACGTAGCTAGAAAAATCACAAAAAATGTCACCCCTTGATTAATCAATTCACTCGCAAGCTAACAACAAATCCAAGCATTGATGGATCTTGGTTCCAAATTTTCCACTTGGAAAGTAAACAAATTATCCAATGTTTCTTCCTCATTACAGAAAAGACACAGAGTTCTAACATTTAGATTTTATTTTGATTGTTCCATCATAGTATGCAAAAAATTCGGCATCAACTTTTAAAGAAACACTATAAGCTTATAAGGAAATTCCAAAACCTATAGCCTCCCTCCTTCATAATTGAGGACTCTATTGAAGTTCAAGCAAACATATTTGGCCAACGCAAACGGTTAACTCTAACAAGATCAGTTGCGCACAATGTTGTGAAAGAAAGACCAATAGTCGTATTAGAGCTTGGTTGATTTAGTGGATGACTCTTTGTGTGAATTAAGATGGAAGAGAAGAGATTGCTTTGATTAAGGTGGAGCTATTCCAAGAGGAAAAGAGGACTACTTGATTAAGGTGGAGCTATCCTAAGAGGAAAGAAGGTAGTTGAGGACAATTGATGGAATTTGAGTCAAGGTGGAGATTGTTAAGAAATTGCCTTAAATTCCAATTGTGACTTGGAAAGACAATTAGGTTTCCTTGTTATAGAAGAAAAGACTATTTCTTGGTGTGGAAGGAAGTCTATTCCTTATTAAAGAGGTAATGTATTCCTAGTCCAAGAGGAAATAGATTCCTTGTGAAAGAGGTAATGTATTCTTAGTCCAAGAGGGAATAACAAAAGAGTCTTATAAATAGAAAATGTTACAAAGAATTTGATGGATTTGGCCCAAGAGTTCTCCCTATGGGGAGAGGGAAAATAAAGCGTGAAACCAAGAGAGAGAAGATGGATTTTCGATTGGGAGGAATGCAAGAGGAATGAGAGAGTAAGGTACTGCCGCCTTCGAGAAAACACAAAGAGAGTATGTACAAGAGCAAAGAAAGAGGAAGTCGCACAAGAAATAAAAAGAAAAGAGAGCTTCCAAGAGGAAGCCGCTTATAGAAAAAAAAAAAAAAAAAAAAAAAAAAAAAAAAAAAAAAAAAAAAAAAAAAAAAAAAAAAAAAAAAAAAAAGACAGCCAAGAGAGAGCTATGCGTAGAGAAGAAAATAAAAAGGAGAGAACAAAGTGTTGCTGTCTTTGAAAGAGATAATTAGTGTGTGTGTGTGAGAGAGTAAAGAAAAACAAGAGAAATTTTTTTTTAACCGTGAGACATACACAAGAATTATTGTAATTGATTTGACAATAATGAAATTATTTGAAGTTTATCTCGTAGTTTTTCCCTTCAAAGAGAGAGTTTTTCACGTAAATTTTGTGTTCCTGTGTGTGATTGTTATTTTGGATTGCTAATATTTGTGATAATATAATTTGGGACCCAACACTAAGTTGATGCGTAAATCATCGTAGAAAAATAATTATAATAAATAAGGCATTTGTTTTTCATGGCCATTACCCTTTTTTGGGGGGGTTTATACTGGACCAAAAATATCTTGCTTGATACTATGAAGCTATTTGTGTTTGAATTAGTGGCTCAGTGAGTTCAGTTATGGACGAGTAACAGTATTTCACAAAGACTGATATATCATTTCATCGTTAGCTTGCTTAAAAGAAGAAGAAAAAAAAAAGGCCCTTTGCTTTTCATGCCCGTTACCTTAAAAATTTTCTTTCCTTTATTTTTTGGTTCATTCTAGACCAAAGATGTCATGATGTGAAGATACTTGAGTTTGAATTAGTGGCTCAGCGAGTTCGGTTATACACTAATAACGTAATGTAAATCTTTTTATTTTATAGATTACAGAACGTGGTTTTGATTATCCCACTGAACATGACAATATACTTGCAGCAGATTTAAGCACAAAGAGAATGATATATCATTTCATCATTAGCTTACTTGAACGTAGAGATTAAGCTTAAATAAAAACTAACCAATATTATAACACACACACACATATATAATTTAAATGGTTATCTACTTATCTTCACAACAGTGCGGAGGTATTAATAATGAATGACTGGACTTGAAAAAGATAGGTATTGTTCTCTTACTTGCGAAACATAATAACCTGAAATAAGGTCATGTAATCTTTCTGCCATCATATATTAGTTTTTTCCTTTACAACGCTGACATGTTTGATGCAGGGCCAATGGCGCTTTGAATCTTTAGATCAGCAATATCTCCATAGTTTGTAATTTATTTAAATTATATAATTTTTTATGCCTAAGGCACCTGACTGTTCGATGAAATGTCTGAAAGAGATATGGTATCTGGAATACGATGATTGCAAGTTATCTATCATGATGAGCAATGGTTATAGGGAGGATGGCTTTTTATTGTTAACTTCAGCAGAATGTTATTTCAAGTATTTTCAACCAGTGTATGGTAGTCGTGTGAATCGGACTACAAATACTTATTAGTTCCTGAATGTCATGAACATGACTAAATGATTAATTTCACATTGTGAATATGTTTTGATCTGATGTAGTTATCTTTTAACTTCACAAATGGTTTTTGCTAATTTTCTTTACACGAGTAGTTTTTGCAAGTTTTCACTTGGGTAAATGGTTGGAACATTTGGTTTTTTATTATAAATTTGTTCTTTTGTAGCTCAAGTTTATTATATATGGAGCTATTGAAGTTTAGGTTCACATTAGTTTAAATTACTCTTACGTGTAAATGCCTATTGCAGGTACACGTCTTTGAGCTTTAAGCCTCCACAAGCACGTGTGAGTGATGTGGGTCCATGATGATGATTGCCGAGTCTTCTCCTTCACACAAATTAACTTATACACCCATTGTACAAAATGCATTTTTATTACAATATTTGTGCAAATATACACAAGCACTGTTGCTATGTATTTCAATTTTTTATCATTTCTTAACATTTCCAACTATGAAAGA
Source organism: Quercus suber (assembly GCF_002906115.3). NCBI lineage: Eukaryota > Viridiplantae > Streptophyta > Magnoliopsida > Fagales > Fagaceae > Quercus > Quercus suber. Next base: position 2,215,401 of record NW_027069484.1, read on the forward strand.
AGAGAATGGATAGTAGTTGTATTGTGTGAAGAAAGAAAAACTATTAGAGAAATTGATATTTTAATAGAGTAGAATTTGGAATACATGACGTAAGTGGGGACTTTGAAAAGTTTTGTTTTTGAGAAAGTGGTTGTTAGATATATTTCAACAATTTACTTTTGGGATAAAGTAAAAGAAACAACATACAGATCTAAATATAAGCAATAACACAAATAAATGTGATAGACAAACACAATAAATAGATATTGTGTATATAAGAAGAAATCTGCAAATAATTAAAAACTCACAAATCAAATGCATGAAGGACGAATGATTCAGATCAAGTCTTGTGTTTGACATAATTTCCTTAAAGCAAATTTTGCCTCTCACACAATCACTATGGTGCTATGAGACTCACGGACGTCTTCCTCCTAGGATAAAATGATCTACAGCACGGAAACGAAGCACACAAGGTTGTGCTCTGCGAACTACTCAATGTCTCTTTCTCTCTCTTTGACACAAAATGAAAATGTACAAAATATTCTCACTAGAAGAGTTTTTCTGAAAAAAGTAGTTTTTATGAATGAGGGACTATGAAAAATTATACGTTACTGAACAGGCACTTTGTTTCAGTAATAATTACTATGCATAGACTAACTGACTCAAAAATTAAAATAATAAAATATTATTATTTGGACAAGTAGGCCCAATCCATATATGCCAAAAGTCCAACCCAATGTCCAACTCATGAGCACATAAACTCATATATTATCTCTTTCCTTTCCTATGTGGGACTCAGGATTTTTTACTACTTTTAATAACATCTTCAAGTAAACATAGAAAACATCAATTTCTTATTTACTCCATGCTATTTTCCAACAATCCCCCTTTGAAAAGAAATTGATAAACACAATGCAAATGATGATGCAGACACAAAAAGAGTAGAAGAAAAGCAATTGTATCGAGAGAAGTAGCTTGTAGCTTTGAACTTTCCTTTGTGAAAAACTATCGGATATACTAGCTAACTAGTGAACATGATGTCTTGAATTGTTCAGCCATTTGTGTATACGTAGACATTAGAACTCATACAGTTCCTTTTTGAACATATTTTGTTCATATAGTTGTATTCATTTCGGCCTTGAACGTATCCTTGTAAATTCATGATGTGCTTTAGAGAATTCAGCCTTAAAACTCTCATGGAAGTGGCCCACTTCACACTCATATAGGTGACTCTTATTAAGAGTATCCTACTATACCCCACTTGGTTTTCCAAGATATAAGAATCATTAAAAGCAAAGCTTACTCTGAACATCGCTTACAGGCATCACTATTTCATCATAGGAATGGGTGGGAGATGTTATCTCCACAGTGATAAAAACTATGAGAGCTAAGATTTAGGATCCATTGGGTCAGAAAAAGAAGCCATTCAAGATCAGGTTAAGCTCATAGGTGGTGATTTGGATGGAGCAAGGAAGGAGAATCAAGTAATTCAGGTCAAAACTAAGCAACTTTATGATGCAAAAAAAAAAAACAAAAAAAACAAAAAAAACAAAAAACAAAAAACAAAAAACAAAAGACAATGAGATTAATTCTTTAGCAGAAGAGTTGAAGGGAGAAAAAAAGCATATGATAGCATTTAGCTACTCTGAAAATAGCGTGATGAGGGGGATGTAGGATAGGAAAAAGAATTTGCAAGAGAAAGCTGCAGCCAAAGCAACTATAAGAGCTCAAAAGGAAGCTGAAAAGAAGCTAAAGGAGCATGAAAAGAAAGCAAAGAAAAAGGCTTCAGCATCTAGCCCTGCTATCAATCCTAAAGAATGAACCAGAAAGCTGGTAGGTTTAAATAGAGAATGTTAATAAGGTGAAGTCATAGACTATCAGAAACAGAAATAGATCAAAAGGCCCAGATTTAGTTCTAAAAGTCATCCTGAAATGGAAAAAGTCGACTAACTACTGGTTACGGGCTACTCCAGCTGCTGTGTTTCTACTACTTTTTCTAGTACTTGGATACACTCATCTTCTCTAAAAAGTGAGTTAGAACAAAATAGAAAGAGTTATGAACCAGTTTTTCTGCTTCAGGGTGTGAGTGGCTAGGTGTGCGGTACTAAGATTAAGTTAATCCGATTTGTGACATCCTTTGACGGGGTGGACTCAAAATCATAATGTTGTTGATAGCTCAGTCAGAGGTAAGAAGCTACATACATTTAGTTTGATTGGATTTATTTTCGAATTTCTACTTTTGATCAAATTTCATAAATGTTATCTGAATCTATAAACTTGCTGCTAAAAAAGGCATATATCAATATTGAGTTGCTTTACACTCTAATTTATCCTACTTATCATCTTGCTTTCCACCTTGTGGGGAATAAGTGTGCCATTGTTGGGTACCCAAGACAGCATCGCCCATGTGTTTGGCAATATTCTTGTTAGAATAAAGGTTAAAATATTAAATTCATCATATTCTAATAGCTAAAGGTTTGGGGCAACTATTAATTTTATATGGTCTGGCAAGTATCTGGTGTAGCAAGTAGCTTTGAGTTTGAATCCTATCTTCACTCCACCTGCAATTATAAATTAAAAAAAAAAAAATGATAATAATCCCATGAATCCCCTACACCTGAGGAGAGTGTTATTGTGTTTAAATAATGGTTAAATAATTAAAGTTACGTTTTCTTAATAGATTAAGCTTTTGAAATAAATAAAGCTTTTATCATAAATAGTAGTTTATAGTTCAAACTCCTTTTCGAACAGTACAAAAAGATCCAATGAATAAAAGAAAAAAAAAAAAATCTTATTGCCAAGAGATGAGAATCATCAAAAGAAGAAGCTGAGAGTGAGGTAAAGTATTTTAAATGGACACACCAAAGGTATGAAAATAGAATATGAGCATTTAACCAATAAATAAGGTCCACCACAATGGCACAATGAAGAACGATACGGATTTCTCTCCAACAGTGATTGCCCTCATGCCAATTGGTCGATCAGGGGTTAGTCAAGATAAAAAAAAATGTTAAAAATATGAGCAAAAAACAAATTGCCTTAGAATTATCTCTTGGGTTCGAGTGCCTTAGAATAATTGTTGACAAACTATTTTTTAAAAAAATTTATACAACTTTTATGGGAAATATAAAAAACTGTCAAAACATATCGCCGCACATCCTTGGTGCGATGGTCATTCCACAAATATAAGTGCTTATAGGAGATAAAGTTCGAGGTTCAAGTCTCCAAGAGGAAACTTCACACACATATACACTTAGATTAAGTTAGATTAACATTTTTATCTTGTATTAAATATATATATATATATATATATATATATATATATATATATATATATATATCAAAACATTATTTTTTTTTCTCCATAAAAACTTTCTTAAAATGGTTCACTAACAAATACTCTTAAGGTATTGGTTAACATTTTTTTTTTTTAACAATTTAATTTGAAAAACTCCAAGCTGCAGATATTGGTTTTTGGCAGGCCATGGCTAGGTTCATTATCCTATGGAAAACTTGGCATGAATACAATAGTAAAAGATACTGCAGGACTCATGATTATTTTGTGATTAACAATACATATAGCTGGCCATTCATATTCATCAGCTTAAGATTTTTTAGAAGTATTTTTTTTATATAAAATAAAATATGAGTCATGCAGTACCTAAAACTATCTACTCATTTTAAAATAAGTGAGTTTGATATTATCAAATCATCAACATTTATATATATATATATATATACACATATATAAAGCTTACTATCATCAATTTGGTATCTATATACATTATTTGATGAGGTGAAAACACCTAATTCACTCATTTTTAAATTAATAGAATTTTGAAAATTTAAGAATGAAGTTACACTTAAAACTTTAGAAGATATCAATCCGAAATATTCTATCCTTATATTATCTTTCATGCCTAGACTAAGGGCCATGTTAGGTGTTGAAACAAATAAATCGAGTCACATATGACAATTTTCACACATATTAACAGTCTGTTGTGATCAATATTCATGTAAAAAAAATGTTATTCTAATCAATATTTGTCACCTTAACAAATTGTAAAAAAAAAATTTAAAAAATTTGTGTCTTCAGCATTATTTGAGCCAAAAGTCTATCCTTACATCATTGAAACAGGGAATCAAAATGTTTAGAACTTTTATCCATTAAAAAAAAGATTGGAACATGTTAGTAACAACTTGTCCAATGAGTTGTAGCATCAAGCTGTTGGGATTGCATAAAAAAGTAATAAATAAACTAAGGTAGGTCGTTAGTTAATATGTAAAATTCCAACATTCATATGGTCATGGTGACAAATGAACAAGAATCCAGTAACCCACAAAAATAAATAAAAATTGTCACATGGTCTCGTCAATATGTTTGGTTAATTGTCTATTATCGAAACTTGCAGCATTCATGATGTCACAAATTCCTGCTTAACCCAAAAAAAAAAAGATGTTACAAATTCCTGATAAAATAGTATATTAGCCAATGGACTTCATCATTAATTTCCTCTTGCCAGTACATTAATCTTCTTTTCTTTGAAGAAAGTACATGAATCTTTTGATTCATTATGGAGTAATATAAAATAGGTGACGCTGCAAATAGTAAAGTAGGACAGCAACAAATTTTGCGTTTGTATTTTGCAGCTAGAGGGAATAATATATTATTTTCAATAGTGTTCCAAACTTTTTTTTTTTTTTCCGTAATATTTTTCATATTTGTTAAAGTAAGTTCACCATGTTTTTTCATCATTCAAGGTTGACCATTTCAATAATACTCTGAAAAAGTTGTATATATTATTTGATTTTCTGATTATTTTTTGCCGTTGAGACCCAAGATTTGCAGGCTTGCAGAGAAGAGTATGTTCTTTGTATTCATGAAGTGACAAACTTAGGTGCAGAAATATTTTATTTTTGGAGATAAAAGCTAAGTAATTGAAGGGATTATGGGCAGTGAGAATCGGAGCCAGTTTATGAGATAACTTGTCTGTTGGAAGATGTTGCATCATGTGTGGTCTTTTTGTATTCTTCGATTAAGATTTAAGAGGAATGGTAGTTTTCTTAAGGATTGTACTTGTATAATTTAAGAATGAATTTTCCTTGCTGTTGATGCATCTCTATCAAAACAAGTTATGAAGCAAGCAGGCATTGAAACACAATGTTTCAGTGATAGACAGAGACCTCTTTTTCCTGATCTAAAAATTTGATTGTATGTGGTGAGATTGTAAATTAACAATGCTTGCTTCTGTCATAGAATTGTCTCTATCGATCGAAACAAACAATCAGGCAAGCATGCAAATTCACTTCTTTTCCCCCCTAAAATGCTATATGTATATGTACCTATATTTTGTTCCTTTCTAGATTATTTGATTGTTTTAAACTTGGCATTTCAGGCAGGATGAGGAGGCAAGAACATGACAAATTGACCATATACATATGTCTAGAAACACGTATGCACTCAGGCCTCCATTCTAGGGAACTGATTTTGTAAAAAAATATATTTCTTTGTTTGTTTTGGATGATTTTGATAATTGATGTTGTAAATGTCCTTCCTTTAAAAAAAAAAATCAAAATAATTAAACGAGCAATTGAATTTTATAAAAATTTATATATGTTTTTAGGATGCGTGGTGTAAGGAATTAACCCGAAATTTCCAACCTATGAGAAACAAAAAATAGAGAAAACACACGCCAAAGAAAATAATCACACTCACAAGACAATATTTACGTAGTTCGGCAATTTGCCTACGTTCACGAAGTTGCAGAGATTTCACTATTATCAGGGAAAAATACAAAGTGTGGCTACAATGTTTCAATCTCTCAAGAACGACAACAAAAAACCCTAATAAACAAAACTGCATTTTCTACCTCCTGCGTGATACACAATGGGCTACAAAACGGGCCAAAAATCTCCCATTAAAAACCACGCAACATTATTTCGAATTGGGTCGTCAACTGGATCAAACATAACTAAGTTCCACAAAGCCTAACACGTGCTAGGGTTATAAACGAGTTGAACAGAGCTGAGTATTAAATGTTTAAGCTTATTTATTTAACTTTTTTTTTTTGGAACACAAGCCAAGCTTGAGCTTATTATCAAACAAGATTTTATATTCAAGTTTGGCTTATTTTCTTGTCGAGCAATTTCGAGTATGGTCACAAGTTATTTGATTAACCTTTTTTTTTTTTTCTTCTATACAATGTGAAACTTGACTAAAATGTTTTACCTCTTCACAATTTTATGAATTTTAACTATGAATATATTGTTTATATCATTAATAAGTTACAAATAATAATTTAATATCATATTAACCTATTGACAAACTTATACAATCTAATTTCAAATCTATATAAATATAATTTTAGACAAGTATATGTATAAAAATATAAAATTATATAGAGTTAAATCGAGCCCACGTGTTCACGAGCTTGCTCAAAAACACATTATTTTGTTTGAACTTAGTTTGTTTAATAATCAAGTGTAAACTTAAGACTTGAGCTTGACTTGTGTTCTAAACAAACGAATATAAATAATCCTTTTTTCGAGTCAAGCTCGAACTGTTCATAAAAAACTTGATTCATTTCCAGCAATGCGTGGTGTGGGGCTGTCTTGTTCCTCTTTTAAGTCTTAAACTTGCACTAGTGATATATATCAATATATGACCCTCCCCTACTTTTTATTTATTTATTTTTTTATTTTTTGTGTAGACAAATTTGATAGTAATAAACTTTATTAGTTTTTTTTTTTGAGAAATATAAACTTTATTAGTTGAGTTAACTAAAAAGCACACATTATAATTTTAAATTGATATTAATGAACATTAACCCAGTCAAAACATAATCCTCTCCATTTCAAATCTTGTTCATTTTGTCAATTTCATAATTTTCATTGCTTAGATTTTATTTTCTAGATCTCACAATGTATAGAGTGCCACATCAATTAAAATTATAATGACATTGCAAACTTTATACATTCGGATTTTTAAAACATTTAATTTGGACCATGAGATGGAGAACATCTTTTTCCAAACAAGTTTTTCTCTTACTCATCAGAAAACCTATATTTCTGTTTCTTGCATGTTCGTTATGGGCAGTAGGCTCATGGGCCTTTTTTTTGGAGAGAAAGGTAAGAGCTGCTCATGGGCCCTTCAATTAATAAGAATGGAAATAGTAGCAAAATAGTCGTGTACATTATGAAGGCCCAAGTGGCGTGCTCACCCACATGATCAAATATAGTTGCCTTGAACCGTACCTCAATTGGCCCTAAAGAAAGAGAATGAAAATGCCAAAATGAACACAAACATTTTTGTCCTCCCAAAATTTGACTTGCTATAGGAGCGTGAGCTCGAATCATTTTATTTCAAGTTTTAAAATTTATATTTGAGGTGGTTCCAATTATTTCAACTAGTAAATTCTTTTGTTATAAAATAAGTAAATTGGGTTTAAATCTACCTATACTAAGAGAGAACTTACTGGTATTTTGACTTAATAATCTGTTCATGAATACCCTAGAATATATACATTAAAAGTTATAAAAAATTTAGCTTTTAGTTACTCATTTTACTTTTTATTTTATTTTTACCCATTTAGATTGAAGATAAAGTTTGTGCATGCATGCAACAATGACCAATCCTTCTAGCCGAAACCCCAATGATTATTAATATTTAATACAAGTGCACCCTTGAGTAAAAGAAAAGAAAAGAATAGAAAAACAGTAAATTCTTAATCTAACAAATTAATTACTTGCTGAGAGAAAAAGCAACCATAAAATAGGGATAATTCTGGTGCCACATAAAAGTGGCACAACTCATGAAAGAGTGGTGGAACTGGAAGGGCGTAGCTAGCTAACTATATGCCTATATATCGATCTCTCTCCTCCCGAAACAGCCAAAACTAAAATAGTGTTGTGGATGTGGTGTTGCAAATCCAAAGCTAGCATTGGAAGCAACTAATTAATAAGAACACAAAATAAGAAATAAGAAAAGAGTAGTTGCTATTTGTTGCACAAGCTAGCTAACTATTTAATGCATATTGGCATGGTGTAAAAAAGGAATAGTCATGTAAAGTTGGCCTCCTTTTCGACTTTGAATTCTAATTTTGTGAGATATTTATCAGTTGCGGAATAAATATAAATGAACTAATAGACAGGGGTTTCCAAGTCCACACATGTGACTGGTAAATGCGAACAAATTCAACCATCAAGATTCAAGACACAAAACTAAAGACAAGCATTACAGCCTGGATTGCTGAGCTACACCTACAGCAAGTTGTTACTTTCAGACATTGCTGTTCTGTTCAAGTTAAGAAGAATATTCAAGTGGTTATCTTACGTCAATTACAGTAAGAATCATCTTAACCTTGGCAGCTCAATGTCATTGGCGTCTTCATCAATTAGACATCATCAGAAAACAAAGAGGGAAGGACGGATCAAATAGAAATCAAATGAGAATAAATTGGAAAAACGAGCAGAAATGCATTTATTATAAGAGCAAAATTATTATTCTTAATTAATTCCTCCGCTTCATGCATTGTTTATGTTTGTTGGTTTGCACAGAAGTTAGCTTTTCAAAAAAAAAAAAAGCATATATATTAGAGACATGATCTCAGCTTTACGTACAAATTATTTATATTACATTTCATATATACTTCATTCACTCTATTTACATAACTATTTCTTGAATTCCATTATAATAATATTTATAAGAAGGGATTTATCTAAAATAGATCCTCTGATTGCAGAAGCCAAAGCAGACCGCATTGAGAGTATTAAATTTGTGATGTTTGAAGAAAATGGTAAATGTGCTACAGGTACACTGACCAAAAATTAATAATTTATTAATTCATGAAGAAATTAATCATAAATTACAAATACTACTGATTTTAACTAATGCTCACCCACCAAAAAAAAATGTACACAATCTCAAAGCTTTTATGTAAGTGAAAGCCCTCTACTACTACAAAGCTAAAGTGAGATTAAGCATGCATACTTGTGCTTAATGAATATTCTCCTCAAACTACCAATTTAGAGTCTACTGCTCGATCTTGATGAAGTGTATCATACTTCAAGCTTCTTGCAACTTCAAAAAAATGTGCAACAGCTTCTTCAGGCGTCCCAACAAGAACACCATGACCTAAATTAAGAATGTGTCCCCTTCGACCTGCACACTTCACAACCCTGAAAACAACAACAACAACAACAACAACAACAACAAAAGGCTATCAGTTAAATACTATTATGAAAGTTCCAGAGTCAATTTACTCTCAACAAGAACCAAAAGTGCAAGATTCACTTTTATGTCATGTCAGACACCTTGTCCATGTCAATTGCCACCGATGCCATATGAATTGATAGATACATAATAATAGATCAAAATTATTTAAGTTTCAGAGTCACACCTTGTAATTTTGTTAGAAAATGATACCAATGTTGTTCTTGTTACACAAGTAATTTTGACCATAAAAAGAAAGACTCAACCAGCTCATGCAGACCCAGGTAAGTGTCATTTAGATGTTCCAATTAGGAACATTTCAAGCCATTAGAAATCTTTATCATCACTGTGGAATAACAACTCCATTCCTAACCAATTTTCCTGCCAACATATCCAACTCTTACTTCTTGACTAAATAGAAAAATTCCAAATCTGTATAATCTTAGGCAATAAATAACAAACAGGCAAGTCTCCGTGACAAGCACATAAAAAGATCGAAGATAAGCTGCCCAAGTCAATGTGATGGAAATTTTGATTAGAAACTTTTGTCACAAACCTTTGAATTTCTTCTGTCAGGGCAGGAAGAGGAGAAAATAAGCAAGCAGGGTCGACATTGCCTTGTACACTGATCTCCTTACCCAATCGTTTCCTTCCATCTTCCATGTCCACTGTCCAGTCAAGCCCAATCACATCAACACCAGTTGCTTTCATACGCTCAAGAAGGCCACCATTTCCATTAATGTATAGAACAAGTGGCGTTTGAGGACATTTGTTCTTCACTATACTTACAATCTGCACTTTCAGAAAAATAATTAATACCAAGGAAAAAATAAGAAAATGTGAAAACTTACACAAATCATGCTCTGCTCACCAGAACACACACACACACACACACACACACAAAATAAACAAAAACCCCAAAACAGTTGAAATCCTGCAATTTTGTCAAGAATATAGCATGTAGACATAACGTGTACAGCAATATTCATCAAAATGATAAGCGAGAAGGAAATGACAGATAGGTGAAAATGATGTTCTTGGTCTATGAGTCACTCTTTGCATGTTACAAAATTGTGCTCTGATTTTCACAGTAACTAAAATTCTATACATGACACACTAAATATGCAAGAAACTTGAGACTTGAAAATTCACACCTCTGCATATCGTGGCAAACCAAGTAGAAATACTATTTTTAAATTTTTAGGGTAAGACAGTAAGTCAAGTAGAAGTAGATCAATACAATAAAAAGAAAAAAGGGTGGGGAGGGGTGGGGGGGATAAAACTATGCATAGTGCACGGCGAAGCAAATTGTTAACCCACAAGTTGAAAAAAGAGCACAGGAAGTCACAATATCATAGTGCACAGTTTAAGAAAAGTTTATAGTGCCCAGATTAATATAATCAATGTCATCCACAACTACAGCAGTGAATGGTGAAACCATTCATTCCAATTTACCTCTTCAATATAAGGCCTTGACCAGCGTTCCCACATATCAGGTGGTAGTTGTCCACCCCATGAGTCGAAAATTTGTATGCAATGAGCCCCAGATTCCACTTGGAATACAATGTAGTCTGATATTGCCTGTGTCAAATGAGAAAGAAGGGCCCTCAATACATGTGGTGCAGTATGGCACATGGACTTTATGGTTGCATATGTGCGCGTTGTACACCCTTCCACTATATATGTAGCTATTGTCCAAGGTGCTCCTACAAAACCTAAAACAGCAGTGTTCCCACCAACCTACACAAAAGAATAAATAATTAAATAACTTAGAGAAGCAAGACTAAAGAGAGATACTACCCTTCTATCATAATTTACATGTAAAACAAATGCAAAACAGCACAATTGTTATTCTTTCTACGCATGAATGACTATAGAGAGTACCTCCCGGCGCAATATCCTAAGGGATTCCCCCACAAAATGAAGTTTTTCTAAGTCAATGGGATGCAGAGACTTCAGTCCCTCTTCAGAATAAATCGGTGACTGGATAACAGGACCCCTTACTTCTTCTATGTCAAATGGGACACCAAAGGCAGGTAGAGGGGTAAGTATGTCAGAGAAAATAATAACTCCATCGGGATGGAAAGCTTCCCAAGGCTGCAAAGAGATTTCTACAATGAGATCAGTTGTCTCTGACCTCTCTCTAAAGGAAGGATATCTCTCTGCAAGCTTTCTATAAACAGACATATACCTTCCTGCCTGGCGCATCATCCATGCTGGAGGTCGACTTACGGGATCTCCTCTTGCAGCCTTAACCAAAAGAGGATCCGGAAATATAAATAAACAAGATAAGAGGGTCCAATGAAGACCTCCGCATATCTCAAATCATGGAGTCCAAACATCAAGTAATATTCAATGGTACAATAGCATACTTGATTCTCAAAAAGGGAAAAAATTTACACCTCCCCAAAACATCAAGGTTAAGAAACAGATGAAAAAAGATGATCTATGTATCTTCAAATATGGAGTCCAAATACTAATACAACAGATATATGTAATTTTGAAATGAGTGGGAATAAAGGAAAAGAAGGCTAAATTAACAGATGGAAAATCTTTTGTCGGCTCCATGGTAGAGGATGTACCAAGAATTCCATAAGACTACAAGAGCAGGGTTGACAACATAAAAATATTTGCAGGTACAAGTAAAACCAGCAAATGTCATATTAAATCAGGAACCAAGGCAACTTTATGAATGATCTTAACAAAACCTTATGGTCTAAGAACACTGATTTGGTACATCTAATTCCACCAAATTCATATGAAGTATTTTATCTTGAGCAGTCACCCTAAGCATAAAATACATGTGAACCTAAGTAATCTTATTGAGTATCCATAGCCAACCCCAAAAATATTGGGACTAAGGCTTTGTTGTTGTTGTTGTTGCAGTCACCCAAAGCATGTGTAGCAAAATTATAAAATCCTTAGTTAAATCTTATAAGATCTGAATCCTTAAAACATATAAGGGTATTTATAGAAAGGGCATATTGCGCAATATGCTCGATGCTAAGACATGATAATGCATTAATTAAGGATTCCTTGATAGCATGACAAATATTGGCATCTAGATGTGGAGAGAAGCTAAGCTTCTAAGTAAAGTAATTTGTTTAATTGAGCAGGATTCACATGGCAGCCCTTAAGTTAGTAATGTAAGCAGACATGGTTATAGGTATCGATGTTGCCAAGCACCATCCCAACATTATTCTATGACATAAATCTTAAGAGATTCAGATTGATGCAACTAATACATTTTAATTATTTGCTAAGTTTCAGAGATTCAGTAAAGCACTAACAGTTTGTCCCTTTGTTGTCCACAATTTAGTGAGACAATAATATTTAATTGTCACAAAACAACATAAATAACTTTCAATTACTTCAATTTCTTCTCTCGTTTTAATATGAAAAACCCACATTAAACTTCTAGAGACACAAGTTCACAACTTTATGAGAAATGAAGCCCTTTTTCTGTCCCCTCTACTATTTTTCCTTTTGATTTAAATTTCTAGGATATAAAACCATTCTCTTTTTTTTCCTAGTGTTTCTTAAAATCTAATAAGTCTCATCAAGGAAATTTGTATCTCTTGCCTGTACCAAGCACTACTGATGTCACTTTGTTGAAAATCCATTCAGAACTTGTGCATGCTTATGCCCCCTCCCCCTTTTTTTCCTCCCTTTGGATGATGCAGGAGCCATTAATAGCACTGAAGAGGCATTTAGCAGTACACCAGGACTTCTCAGCAGCACTGAGTCCAAGCAGAAGCCTAGACGACTTTAAGATAACCAATTTTCCTATGATTTGTTATTATAAAATTCATGATGTATTTGAAGACGAGTTGGGGTGTGGGTGTTAGACAAGAAAAGGGACCAAGATGATCCAAGGACCAGTGGAGAATGTGGCTGAAGAAGACTCAGTCACTACTGTTTTGCATGAGAAGGAACGTGGCAAATTGGATCAAGAGCCAGGGCTTGGGGAGACCATTAAATTTGGTTCACTTGGAGATGAACCAATTAAAGTAGAAGGAAATGATGTTTCAGATGCTAACTTCCCTAAGGATGCAGTTAACGAGTGTGCAGCTCCTAAGCAAATCCATTTATTTGATTTTTGTGTCAGGCTGATAAAGAGAACCAGAGGAAAAATCATGTCTGATTTCAGATCACTGTAGCACTGAAGGCAAAGAGGTCGGATCGAGGAGGGTTAATTTCTCAGATTAGAGCTCTGAAAGATGACAACAGGCAATTAAGTTGATCTTGGATGAGAAAAGAAAGGAGATGGAACCTTGGCAACAAGCTCTTGCGAAGCTGCGCAATTCAAGCAATGCCAGTCGGGGTAGTGGTTTATGTTTATCTGAGGAAGAGCTTAAAAATTTTATCCATATTTTTCATTACTACATACAACATTAGAGCAATCCATTGTCAGAGGAAAAGAAACTCCTTAAAGAAATCAAACAGCTAGAGGGGACAAGGGAAAAGTTCTTGCTATTGCTGTTATGAGAGCTAAGATTCAGGATTCACTGGGTCAGAAAAAGAAGCCATTCAAGATTCGGTTAAGCTCATAGGTGGTGATTTGGATGGAGCAAGGAAGGAGAATCAAGTAATTCAGGTCAAAATTAAGCAACTTGATCATGCAAAAAAAAAAAACAATGAGATTAATTCTTTAGCAAAAGAGCTGAAGGGAGAAAAAAAAAAGCATATGACGGCATTTAGCTACTCTGAAAACGGCGTGATGAGGGGAATGTAGGATAGGAAAAAGAATTTGCAAGAGAAAGCTGCAGCCAAAACAGCTATAAGAGCTCAAAAGGAATCTGAAAAGAAGCTAAAGGAGCATGAAAAGAAAGCAAAGAAAAAGGCCTCAGCATTTGGACCTGATATTGATCCTGAAGAAGGAACCAGAAAATCGGTAGGTTTAAATGGAGAAGGTTAATAAGGTGAAGTCGAAGACTATCAGACACAGGAATAGATCAAAAGGCCCAGATTCAGTTCCAAAAGTCATCCTGAAATGGAAAAAGTCGACTAACTACTGGTTTTGGGCTACTCCAGCTGCTGTGTTTCTACTACTTTTTCTAGTACTTGGATACACCCATCTTCTCTAAAAAGTGAGTTAGAACTAAATAGAAAGAGTTATGAACCAGTTTTTCTGCTTCAGGGTGTGAGTGGCTAGGTGTGTAATACTAAGATTAAGATTAGGGGTGGACTCAAAATCATAATGTTGTTGGTAGCTCAGTCAGAGGGAAGAAGCTACATACATTTAGTTTGGTTGGATTTATTTTCGAATTTTGACTTTTGATCAAATTTCATAAATCTTATCTGAATCCATAAACTAGCTGCTAAAAAAGGCATATATCAATATTGAGTTGCTTTGCACTCTAATTTATCCTACTTATCATCTTGCTTTCCACCATGTGGGGTATAAGTGTGCCGTTTTTGGGTACCCAAGACAACATTGCCCACGTGTTTGGCAATATTCTTGTTAGAATAAATGTTAAATTATTAAATTCATCATTTTCTAATAGCTAAAGCGTTTGGGGGCAACTAGTAATTTATTATGGTATAGCAAGTATCTGGTGTAGCAAGTAGCTTTGAGTTTGAATCCTATCTCCACTCCACCTCCAATTATAAATTAAAAAAAATGATAATGATCCCACGTATCCCCCACACCTGAGGATAGTGTTATTGTGTTTAAATAATGGTTAGATAATTAAATTTACATTTTCCTAATAGTTTAAGCTTTTGAAATAAATAAAGCTTTTGAAATAAATAGTAGTTTATCAATTTTAAATGACAAAACACAAAGCCTCATATATAATATACTCTTTCAAACAAGTAATAGAAAACTGTAACTTGGTATTGTGGGCATTACTAATTTAATTTTTGTCTGCCCATCAAATCCCATTGCAAACTATAACATGTGCACCAACTGAAACAAAAAAAAATGCAGAATTACCCATTATCAGGCAGAGTACCATAACCTAAATATACACACAGATATATATATAGTAGAGAAAGAAAAGCAAAGAAAGCATACCAGAAGGAGAAGTAGATGTAGAGCACGCCACGTGGAACTTTTTTGAGAAGCATTTTGTTTTAGGAGGAAAGAAAGGTCTAGTGGAAAAGCTAGAATTCGAAGCCAAGGGTATGAAGAAGCTTGAAGAGCAAACCACACCGCAAGAAAACCAAATTACTCTGTTAAAAATTGCAACTTGACAAAAACATAGAAGGGACACAGAGAGAGAGAGAGAGAGAGAGAGAGAGAGTGGCTTACATGGTTGGGGAATAGAAATCCATTTCTAAGAAACTGTGAGAGAAGGTTTTCTTTTATCTGAATCTGATAAGAGTGATAGACTAACATTAGTTTTATCTCATTATTTATAGCAATGATCAAAGTCAAGTATATTAGTCCTAAATTCAAGCAAAAGATACTGACCCTCTAGGTATGACACTTGGATTCATTAGTTACACAAATCACCATTAGAAAATATTAATTATTTTGAATTCACTTATCCATGAAAATTGAGATTGAAATCAGTAATACAAAATCAATTCTCGTAGCACAACAAATTCTAAGTCTATTTTAAATATTGAATCAACCAAACATCATACAAGCAATCCAAAACATAGGAAAGTTTAAAGGTAATGTTGGGTAGACGACCAAGAGAAATCGCGAACAAAGAACAAAAATACATAAAATAAAAACTCATTCAGACATTTTCACAAACAATGCATGTGCACTCATTAATGTACCTCAATCTTCAATTCACACTTCACAGCCACCACCAGCCATGATTTTTACACTTGCTATATACAAAGCAAGCAAGAGTTGCTTCTTTGATTTTCCCTTCCCTCCTTCCTTGTCTCTTTCCCCTCCAACTTCTTACCCTGACTGATCTGAGTTGCCAAATCAATCTTTTGCTACCAAAACTATCAGCGCCACTAAAAATTAATCTTTCAGGATAAAATTTTATAAAAACACAAAGGCCAAAAAGGGCTCAACGTTTTTTTAGCTCACACATGCACAGAACAACAGAGTAATTTAAGGTCCATAAAGAGCAGCTGCCGTTTGAGCCTTTCCTACGTCGTTTTGTCAAATACAAGCACCTTGTCATTCATTTTTTTATATAAATGCAGAAAAAAAAAAAAATTAGAAAACACCTTCTTCTTCTTTTTTAGTGGGTCCTACGATTAAAAATCTAGTTTGGTTTTAGCATTTGTATTTAGTTTTCATTTTCAATATTCTAAAAGTTAGATTTGAATAAAAAAATGAATACAATTTTTCAGCGTTTTTGTTTTTTATAAATACAAATACAATGACATATTCGTAAATATTGTGAAGATACAAAATTACTTTTTTTTTAGTGGTGTGATGGGTGTGAGTGAGAAAATTTACTTTAAAAAAAATAGAAAACAATGATCAAACTCGAGCATAATATATTCTATACCCAAATAATGTATTCAAAACAACTTACCAAATACTATCAAATGCGAATATAGAATAAAGAAAATGAAAAATGGATACACCACTTTTTAAAACCAAACAGACCCTAAGTTTCTTCAAACTTCACTTCAGTAATCTAATCTTGCTTTAGTTCATTTCAACCTTCTACATTTCAAATTTATTCAATTAAGACATTTCTATCAACTTTTGTTAAATTTTTTTGAAAAAAATAATCTGAAAAATACTTTTCAATCATTAATTGAATTTTTTCAATTTAAAATTTTTGAAGAAAATTTTCAAAAATTGGAAAATAAACCACAACATATAACAAAAGTTGATAAAAGAAATCATTTTTGAATAAACTTAAAAGTTAGAAGACTAAAATGAACGAAAGCAAAATTAAAGAATTAAAATGAATTTAGGTGAAACATAGAAGGTAGGGTTTTACATATATATATATATATATATATTACAGCCACTTTTAAATACTTTACCGCAGCAACTAGCAAGTTTTAAATTTTAAGGCAATTTTAAAAATAATTGGGTTGGTAATGTATATCCTAAACTAAACTTACTCTATCCCTTTGGAAGCTTAATGGAGAGGATAGGAATTTGTGTTCCAACTAACTTCTCAATGAATCTCCCAGGCTCTTTACAAGTTGAATAAATAAATGAGTTAAATTTATGGCCACTTTTACAAAATTATTTTAAGGCTTTTTTTTTTTTTTTTGAAATTTTCTTGACAGGTTGAAATATAAACCGAGTTTTCTTAGCAAAGTTGTACGAAATTTCTCCTGACTTGCTAATTTCTCATTTTCTTTATACATCATAAAAAATGCTTCACATATTGAATCTCGTGCTCTGAATCACTTTCCTCTTTCAACAGAGGGAGATTTATGATGCTCGTTGTTACCTTCTTGGCGTAACTTTAATGCTTATTTTTCCATTGTAATCAATATCTTGAAAAAATATCAAGTTTTCAAGTATATACCAAGATAGTTAATACCATACCGAAAGCTGTTTTAATTTGGTAAGAGGAATGAAATATTTCGGTACTAGTCAGTATTAGTGTACTGTTTCGAAGTTATTGCAATTTCACAATTATATATATATATATATATTATCTTTTTTTACTCAAAAAAAACTTATATTGTATAAATTAATATATTTAATTATAAAATGAAAATAACTCTAGTCGGTTTTTTATGAAATTAAAAAAATAAAAAGTAAAGAAGTGGCAGGCAAGCCACTTTGGTTTCTCCGCCCATTAACAACTTTGGTTAAATCAAAAGTAGGCAGGAGTGAAATAGTGAAAAAGTTATTTTGAGTTTCTATGCTAACATTCTCTTTAGAAACCCAGACTAGAAGAAACGCTGAAAGAAAAAGAGAGACAGTGAGGGAGAGAAGAAAAATGAAGAAGCTATGACGCAATGACGACGAGCTCAAGCCTCAACGTCCGGCAATATCTCACCTGTGAATGAAGGTTTAATAGTGGCGAAGACGTGCTGTAAGTAGCAAAAAATTTCTGGAAACCCATTTCAATTTGTACCGGTCCGGAATGAAGTTACCGCCGAAAAGCACCGGAATCCGCAGAAATAGCCGATTCAAGCCGAAACACCCCGGTATTTAGGACGGTAACAATCAGCCCAGTTTTTGTACCAGTCCAACCACCCGCACGAAAAATTTTGGTTGTACCGGCCGGTACGGTACAGAATTAACTCCCTTGATATATATTGCCATTTCAATCCAGGTATACTACTGCCCACTTCTTTCTAATCTCATTTGATTTCCTAATAGTTTGTGCTCTGCCACTTATCCTACTGAAAGTTGATTTTATATATATGCTACAGTTGATGTGATTAGCTTTGTTACCATGTAATAATTTATGTTGGATTATGATTGAAACAGAAAAATAAAGATCACAGTTAAAATTAACATGGTTTGGTCCGACAATTTAATGTTTTCGTTAAAAAGCCCTTAACAATTAGATCTATACTATAAACTTATTTTCTACAATGAACTTTAGACTAATTCTAGATTAACTCTAAACTTCCTTTACATGCTCTAAAATTAAGGTTATTATAAGTAGGATTAGGATATTATCTTGTTTACAATACAAGTACATTCAACTTCCATTAGGATAATTGACTTGGATCATGATTAGACCTTAATATTTTTAACAATATAAAGTATGATGAGATCATTGAGATGTTAAAAAACAAACACTAACAATTAATTAATAATAATAGGACTAATACTTATTGTTCTGATTATTGATATTTGATATTTGATTGAAAACATAAATTGTGACTGGTTTACTAAAAGAAATTTAAAATATATACGCTACTATTAAATAAGGAATAATAATAATAATAATAATATAAATATATATATATATATATATATATATATTTTTTTACATTTGCTCTCATAAAAAAATTAAATTTCTGGCCACTTTATACTTCAAAATCAAAGATTTTTTTTCCCCAATTATAATAGGGGGCCTAATCTTAACCGATTGAAAAAAAAAATCAATTTTTAGTAAAGCAAATAATACTAGCTTCATCACTTACTCTTAGAAATGAATAAAAAACCATTCAGATTGGACTGAAAATTTGGTATGGTCTGTTGAATTCAGTCACTCCTAGTCCCATTTTTGTAAAAAAATAAGGTCAACCAAATTGAACAGGACAATTCTATATATATATATATATATTAAAAACTAATAATCTAACTCTCCCATTCTTTCCTCTCATTTTATTTAATACAATTGAACTTATATTTTGATTTTTTTTGAATCAGTTAGACCAAAATTATTTGCAAAAAACCAAAATATTCAAAGTCCAAAGTGCAGGCCGAGGATCGCAATCCGGACCGGACTGACTAGGACGGGTTGAGATTGATCATTTGTCTAGTTAGGCCAGGTCTAAGCTTTTATGGGACTGAACAGACCGGTTTGGTCCCAAAAAATGAAATAACTAGACTAGACTAGACAGTGAACACCTCTGCTTGCTACATGCATATTCAAATGCTTTTTTTTTAATATTTAATTTAATTTTTCAAATTTTCACTTTTGTAATACTCATTTTCAATGGTTTCATAATATAAATTTATAATAACATTCAAAATTAAATTAGCTAAAATTTTTTTCCATCCAATAATACGAAATACAATAAGATTTACTCCTAAATCATTTAAAATTTCATAACATTTTTTATAAAGGAGTAAAAATTTGAATATTCTACACCACTATCGATTTTATCAAATGGAGACTTTTTGACCAACATACCTTTGATAGTGGAGTTTATGCAAAGGTAGATCATTAATAGGCCAAATTAACCTCTGTCCTCACTACTATCAGTTTAGGGATACAAACACAATTTTGTATTTACCAGGGGACGACTTTGAGGTGGACGTGACAAAGGAGTCTAGTATATTTGGAACTTGGGCTTTTGAGAATTAATTACTTCATCAAGCCTATTTATTTGATTTATCAAATTTCATCCCTAGACTTAAGGATTTATTAGAATATTTCTTAACTTTATCAGATCCCTAAAATGTTTATTACAAACAATTTAAGATTGCCATTAGAACTGTCTTAAACCAAATCAACACAATCGTGAGTAGCATGAGTGTATGACACTTGAGTTTATCTATGACAAACAAAGGTCAAGGATTATAGAAGAAGATTAGACCTACACAAGTGAACCTATATTTCTAATATCAATTGAAAGTTACGTTTAGACCTCTAATTGGCATAACTACCAATTTTGATTTATTGATTCACAACTTAATCTAGGTAGTTAATTAATCAAGATTCGAGTCACAATGTCTATATAGATAAACACAATCAAAACAATAGAAACACACGCAGAGAAGTGAAAACTTTAAACAATAAACATTTTAAGGCAATCCCTAATAAGAAAACTAGAAGGTTATTACAGGACATACGATGCTCCTACTAGCAACTATAGAATCTTGTCTTGAGCCTTCTAAGGTACTACGATTCGTTGCTTGGAAATTAGATTGTAATATTCTTTTTTTTTTTTTTTTTTTTTATAATAAGTGTTCTCATATAAAATTTTTAAGAAATTAGATTGTAATATTCTTTTTTTTTTTTTTTTTTTTATAATAAGTGTTCTCATATAAAATTTTTAAAATAACTATATAACTTTCTTTTATATAAATAATTAGTGCACCTTCGTGAGATAATTAATTCATGAAAATCAATGCAGTTATCCCATTATTATATAGTGACAATTAATTATAGTATTTCATTGAAAAAAAAAACGCAAAGTTTTGATTTTGATGAGGCAGAACTTTTTTTTTGAGAAACAGATGAGCTAGAACTGAAAACGTTAGTTGAAGAGAATTCTGATATAGAATCTTATCCAGAGACTTACAAATGGGGAAGTTAGCCCAATTTCTTGAACCAGAAAAACTAAATCAAGTTCTTGAACTTGGAAAAAAGATTTGGGATGAAATTGGCAAATTATACAATTATCATAGCAGCGCTGCTGACCATGTGAATAATCTCAAGAGAAAATGGAAAGAACTGGAATGTCAAAAGACAGACGTAGAAGAAAAAATAAGTCTGAACTTTTTCCAGGAAAGAGACCAAAGAGAGAAGTTCAACTTTGGCTCCAAGAGGTAGAAACAATTAACAAGGAGATACAAACTATTGAAGAAGAAGGTGGCAGAGGGATCTGGAAGTATTTCCCATGTATGCATATGGGAAAACTTGCATGCCAGAAGATACAAGAGGTGAAAGAACTTTATCAAAGAGGTGGTTTCAGAGATAGTTTGGTAGTTGATCCACCTGTAAGCCATGGAGAAGAATTGCCGACTACAACATTAGTAGGAGAAAGTACAACCAAAAGAACAATTGAAAGGGTTCGGGAACACTTATTGGATGAAAATTTTAGGAGGATTGCTGTTTATGGCATGGGAGGCATTGGTAAAACGACAGTCATGAAACAAATCAATAATGATCATCAAAAGAGAGAGGCAAGTTTGATAATATAATTTGGGTTACTGTAACAAAGCCATCAAGTGTTTTCAAACTACAAGAGGACATTGCACGCAATTTGAAACTAGATCTCACAAACTCTGGGGATGAAACTACAAGGGCAGGCAAGCTAAACAATGAATTGAAAACTTGGAAGAGATACGTGTTAATCCTAGATGATATGTGGGAAGCATTTCATCTTGAGGATGTAGGGATCCCAGAGCCCAGTCCAACAAATGGATGCAGATTACTATTGACAACTCGAAGTTTGGAAGTTTGTAATCATATGGATTGTGTGAATATTAAAATGGAGCTGCTTTCAAAAGAAGATTCGTGGGATTTGTTTTTGGATAAAGTGGGTCGTGATGTTTTGAATACTCGAGATATAGAACCAATTGTGAAGGAGGTTGTCAAAGAATGTGCTCGTTTACCTCTTGCAATCATCACAATAGCAGGAAGCTTAAAAAATGTAATTGACGTTTCAGAATGGAGAAATGCATTGAATGAGTTGAGGACACCAAAAAAGGGGCCCAAAAATGTAGATGCTGCTGCAATATTTGAGAGGCTTTGATTTAGTTACGAACGCTTAAAAGAGGAGGACCTTCAACATTGTCTATTGTATTGTGCCCTATTTTGTGAAGACCATGAGTTTGAAAGAGATGGATTGATTGAGGATTTAATTGATGAGGGAATAATAGAACGGATGGAGAGCAAGCAAGCAGAGTTTGATAGGGGCTATACTATGTAGAATAAACTTGAAAGGGCTTGCTTATTAGAAACTGGGATTAACCCGTAATGTGAAATTGCATGATCTAATTAGAGACATGGCCCTCGAGATTGCAGGTCCTAAGTTCATGGGAGCAGCTGGCGATAGAGTGATAGATTTTATGTGGCATGAAGAAAGATGGGGAAAGGATCTTGAAAAGGTTTGTTTGATGGACGGTGGGTATAGGCTAAACTTTCCTAATATATCACCAAGGTGTCCTAAACTTTCAACCTTGCTTCTACACAATAATTTATTTTCTGGAATCATTGCAAATTCTTTTTTTGTGAATTTGTGTGGACTCAAAAGTTCTTCGTATATGTGACAGTAAGATTACATCCTTGCCAAATTCAATCTCTGATCTGGAGAATCTTGCTACATTAGCAAAGCTTATGGCATTAAGGAAGTTGGATCTTGGATGGTCACGTATAAAAGAAATAACTCATGGTTTGGAAATGTTGGTCAATTTGAGATACCTCAATCTCGAAGGAACCAAAATACGGGAGATTCCATCGGGGATTTTATCCAAACTTCCTCAACTCCAAGTTCTCAAATTTAATTGTGGAAAATGGAATGTAGAGGAGATAGTAAGCTTGAAATTAGAGTGTTTTAAAGGACCATTTTATGGTGTTGATGATTTCAATAAATACGTGGGATCCTTGAGGGAGGGACAACTTAGCCATTACCAATTTAGAGTGAGAGAAATGACGGCCAAAATAGACGATGATGTATTTTGGGAAAGTGAGGGCAAATGTGTAATGTTATGCAATTGCAATGTAAGTCTGCTCCCAAAAGACGCTCAAACCCTAACGATTTTCAAATGTGACAATTTAAGAAGTTCATCTGATGCTTCATATTTGGAATGCACAAGAGAGCTGAAGTCTATTTCTATTTGGTGGTGTAAAGAAATAGAAGACATTCTTTCTTATTCTTACACCTTCCCTCTTCAAAGCCTTGAGCTCAAATATTTGGGTAAGTTACAAGTACTGTTTAGAGAAATAGAGGAGGAAGGCAAGGACACCACCATATTCCCCTGATTGAGGGAGTTGGTATTACTTGACATACCGAGACTGGAGACCATCTGCAGTAGCAGTAATGCAATAGTTTGTGATTCTCTCCAATATATTAAGATATTAATGTGTCCAAAGCTCAAGAGATTACCTCTTTCTCTGTGGGATGAACAACTATCTTCTCCACCTTCTTCATTACAGATTATAACAGAGAAAGAATGGTGGGAGTTGCTGGAATGGGACAATCATGCTACTAAGAATGCCCTTGAACCCCTCTGTGACTTCGATGAAGTGGATCCTGATGAGTATGACTTTCTTTTCACTTTTATATCTTTGGTTTATCTTTTATGAGGGCGATTCAATTTATTCCTTATCTACTTGTAATACTCCTTGCTTTCTTTCTAATCTTGTTTCCTTTTATGCCCCATTTGGACCACTTAGCGAGGAGATCTCAATGGAAAGAGCAGATTCACACGAAGAGCCACCTAGCAATCAGCAATGAAATCTCATACTCAATGTACGGGGCAGATTTACATGACTTTTCCTTTGTAAGTCAGACCCCAGCATGTATGCTTATCCTTTTTAATTATTTTTCCTATAAAAATTGTTTTCACAAGTGGTTTATTTTCCTGTTTGGTTTGATATATAGGATGTCACCAAGTCGAGGCAGCTTGTGAAACAATTTAGCGGTGTAGGCCCGCAACAAGAACATGACTCTCAAACTGTTTTTCTGTGTGATTCTTGTTTTATTTGTTGTTAATTTCTTATTATTTGAATTTTTTTTGGTTATGATTTATGAACATGAGTTCATCTTTTAGACTAAGTGGTGTGATCTTCTGTAATATTTGATACTCCATGTTAAATTGTTTGGTAATTGTGCAAGGATTCAAACATTGTCTGTTTCTGTTTTATTCATTGACTTTTTCTCTAAATTCTTTTACATCAAAGGTGAATCAAGAAGGGCATCCTTAGATATATGTTGTGAACTAGAAAGACAAAGTGTGCAAATTAACCCAACCGCATGGGCATATGACACATCCTCTTCTCTGAACTTTTTGTTACTGCTGCATTGGCTGTTCTTTTGATTAGAGACTTGCAGTATTCATAATAAACAGATACTTGATATCTTCGATAATTGGAACCATTTTCCAAAAATAAGAAGCATTTTTATGATTAAGAAAGCCTTGTTTGGAAACTAGCCTATCTAGCTCCCTCTCTGCAGACCGAAGCTGCAATGGCTAGAGCTGAACCAGCCTGCAATTTTGCCCCAACGATTGACTTTGAAATGCTGCTTTGTGTGCAAACTACATCATCAAGTTGATAATGTTTATTTCTCCATTTCTCTATTAATATTCCTTTCTTTTATGGGTCCAACTTATTTCATTGAATTTCAAGTTTCTATAAAACCCCACTCTAAACTTTGAAGTTTTAAATCACTTGTTAAATGTTATCTTTATCATACAATTTAAGGCTAAAATTGTTTTTGAACATGAAGTATGTTAAAGTCTTAAAGACTGTGTATTAAACTACGTAAAATATAGTACAAGGCTTTGCCTTATATATAGGTAAATTCTGTGACGCAACAGACTTAAAAGACGCCAATGAGATTGTCTTGATTAAATCTGGCTGCTATATGTCTGTCACTTTAAGTTTTTCTACATAACAACTGATCAAAATCATGGATGAGAGATATCAGACTCTAAAGCTTGTTTGTTTTATTTGTCCCTTAATTGTATAATATAATCTACACGCGTGCATTTTGTATTTGGTGAATGCAAAGTGCATCCATCAATCTGCTTGGTTTTGCACCACCCATTCTTGAAATTTCTGCAGATGGAATATCAACAAAGCCTCTCTAATTGTGAGACAAATAACTACAGTTTTTTTTTTTTGTCACTATCCAACTATAGCATCCAGCATCCTCCTCTTGCCTTCTCTGTTCTTGCCAACAAAACTTGCTCCTTCCCATTTACCGCTTCTTCCCTTAACAGCTGCATTAGCTGTTCTTTTGATTAGAGACACCTCAATTTGCTGTATTCTGATAAATAGATTTGTATTATCTTTGATAATTGAGACTATTTCCAAAAAAGAAGAAGCTTTCTTATGATGAAGAAAGCCTTGTTTGTATACCAGCCTGGCTAGCTTCCCCATGAAGACCAAAGCTGCAATGGTTAGAGCTGAACCAGCCTTAGATTTTTACCCCAATCATTAGCTTTGAAATGATGAATTGTGTGCAAGTTACTTCATTCATTTGTATAATGTTTGAATTTTCTTTTCTTTTCTGTGTCCAAATTAATTTATTGAATTTTAAATGTTTATAAAATTAAACCCACTTTCGACTAAAGATTTAAATCACTTGTTAAATGTTATCTTTTAGGCTAGAATTGTTTTTGAACATGAAGTAATTCTCTATGAGTCTTGTGTCACAGTGGCTTTGAAAGACACCCAATGAGCTTGTCTTGATCTAATATGGTTGATATATAATTATATATATATATATATATATAGTTCACTTCAAGGTTCTTCTACAAAACAACTTATCAATGTCTTGGATGAGAGATGTTAGAATCTAAGGCTTGTTTGTTTGTGTTATCCATTTAATTGCATGATATACCCACCTGCACTTCATTCTGCCAAATAGTGTTATTGGTAGAGTCTTAAAGCTACATTAGCTCACTAATGATTGATGTGCTCATAGTTCAAAGGTAATACATCCATTCAATTTATTCCTTATCTACTTATAATACTCCTTGCTTTCTTTCTAATCTCATTTCCTTTTATGCCCCATTTGGACCACCTAGCTATGAAATCTCAATGTACGAATCAGATTCATTTGAAGAGCCACTTAGCGATGAGATCTCAATGGACGGAGCAGATCCACTTAGCGATGAGATCTCAATGGACGGAGCAGATTCACACGAAGAACCACCTAGCAATCAGCAATGAAATCTCGTACTCAATGTACAGGGCAGATATACACGACTTTTCCTTTGTAAGTCAGACCCCAGACATATATGCTTATCCTTTTTACTTATTTCCTATAAAAATTGTTTTCACAAGTGGTTTATTTTCCTGTTTGGTTTGATATATAGGTTGTCACCAAGTCGAGGCAGCTTGTGAAATAATTTTGCGGTGTAGGCCCGCAAGTAGAACTTGACTCTCAAACTGTTTTTCTGTGTGATTCTTGTTTTATTGGTTGTTAATTTCTTATTATTTGAACTTTTTTGGGTTATGATTTATGAACATGAGTTCGTCTTTTAGACTAAGTGGTGTGATCTTCTGTAATATTTGATACTCCATGTTAAATTGTTTGGTAATTGTGCAAGGATTCAAACATTGTCTTTTCTCTAAATTCTTTTACGTCAAAGGTGAATCAAGAAGGGCATCTTAGATATATGTTGTGAACTAGAAAGACACAGTGTGCGAATTAACCCAACCTCGTGGGCATATGACACATCCTCTTCTCTGAACTTTTTGTTACTGCTGCATTGGCTGTTCTTTTGATTTCAGACTTGCAGTATTCATAATAAATAGATACTTGATATCTTCGATAATTGGAACCATTTTCCAAAAATAAGAAGAATTTTTATGATTAAGAAAGCCTTGTTTGGAAACTAGCCTATCTAGCTCCCTCTCTGCAGACCGAAGCTGCAATGGCTAGAACCAGCCTGCAATTTTGCCCCAACGATTGACTTTGAAATGCTGCTTTGTGTGCAAACTACATCATCAAGTTGATAATGTTTATTTCTCCATTCCTCTATTAATATTCCTTTCTTTTATGGGTCCAACTTATTTCATTGAATTTCAAGTTTCTATAAAACCCCACTCTAAACTATAAAGTTTTAAATCACTTGTTAAATGTTATCTTTATCATACAATTTAGGCTAAAATTGTTTTTGAACATGGAGCATGTTAAAGTCTTATAGACCGTGTATTAAACTACGTAAAATGCAGTACAAGGCTTTGCCTTATATATAGGTAAATTCTGTGACCCAACAGACTTAAAAGACACCAATGAGATTGTCTTGATCAAATCTGGCTGCTATATGTCTGTCACTTTAAGATTTTCTACATAACAACTGATCAAAATCATGGATGAGAGATATCAGACTCTAAAGCTTGTTTGTTTTATTTGTCCCTTTAATTGTATAATATAATCTACATGCGTGCATTTTGTATTTGGTGAATGCAAAGTGCATCCATCAATCTGCTTGGTTTTGCACCACCCATTCTTGAAATTTCTGCAAATGGAATATCAACAAAGCCTCACTAATTGTGAGACAAATAACTACAGTTCTTTTTTGTCACTGTCCAACTATAGCATCCAGCATCCTCCTCTTGCCTTCTCTGTTCTTGCCAACAAAACTTGCTCCTTCCTATTTACCGCTTCTTCCCTTAACAGCTGCATCGGCTGTTCTCTTGATTAGAGACACCTCAATTTGCTGTATTCTGATAAATAGATTTGTATTATCTTTGATAATTGAGACTATTTCCAAAAAAGAAGAAACTTTCTTATGATGAAGAAAGCCTTGTTTGTAAACCAGCCTAGCTAGCTTCCCCATGAAGACCAAAGCTGCAATGGTTAGAGCTGAACCAGCCTGAGATTTTTATCCCAATCATTAGCTTTGAAATGATGCATTGCGTGCCAGTTACTTCATTCATTTGTATAATGTTAGAATTTTCTTTTCTTTTCTGTGTCCAAATTAATTTATTGAATTTTAATTGTTTATAAAATTAAACCCACTTTCGACTAAAGTTTAAATCACTTGTTAAATGTTATCTTTTAGGCTAGAATTGTTTTTGAACATGAAGTAATTCTCTATGAGTCTTGTGTCACAGTGGCTTTGAAAGATACCCATGAGCTTGTCTTGGTCTAATATGGTTGATATATAATTATATATATATATATATATAGTTCACTTCAAGGTTCTTGTACAAAACAACTTATCAATGTCTTGGATGAGAGATGTTAGAATGTTAGGCTTGTTTGTTTGTGTTATCCATTTAATTGCATGATATACCCACCTGCACTTTGTTCTACCAAATAGTGTTATCAGTAGTCTTAAAGCTACATTAGCTCACTAATGATTGATGTGCTCATAGTTCAAAGGTAATACATCCTTTCAACTCTCTTCTAAACTCTCAGCCTTGTCTCTATGACTCTATTCAATTTCCAGACAAACTGTATTTCTTGAGCTATTACCAAGTTTTTATATCCCATAGAGGTGAACCATAACTAGAAGCAGATGGGAAATTGGGAATATGTAACACCTCATGTAACTGGTTAGGACTTAAGAGTGTCTTGTTATTCTTTAAAATTGTGGCACTACCGCGTAATTATTGTTGCCGCAGACCAAGATTACTTGGTGTTTTTTAGCTTACTAAATAGTAATTCTCTTGGCTTTAGACTTTTAGTCCTTTCTCTTTTGTTTGAAAAAAAAAATTGATAGACAAGTATACTTTTTACTGAAAAGAAAACCGAGTAGAGCAGAGCAAATATGGAAAGGTAAATGAAAAACAGAGAGATATTTTCTATATGAGAAATTGTAAAATGCATTCCATACTTAATTACAGAAATGACCTTTGGTATTTTTACTTATACAGACACAAGTCGAAAAGAAAAGGCGGGAAACCAAAACTGAAATGTAACTTCATATACCAAAAAAAAAAAAAAAAATCATAATAAATATATTATAATGCTAGAATATATAATTTTATACACAAATACAATTATAATAAATTTCAAATACCACCGCATACCTTTGGTGTGATGGTCACTATATAAGTATAAGTGATTGTGAGGTGTGGGGGGCAAGGGCTGGAGTTCAAGTCTCTAGGAGGGAGCTTCACACACATATACACTTAGATTAAGTTAAAGTAGAATTCTATCTTGTAAAAAATAAATAAATAAATAATTTCAAATAATAACTATCACAATTTTTAATTTTCATATTTATAAAAAAAATTAAAATATTATATTATATTAAACTTTTCCGTGGACTAACTAGTGAAATGCTGCTTGGTTTTGCACCACCCATTAATTCTAGAAACCCCCGCAGATGGAATATCAACAAAGCCTCTCTAATTGTGAGATAAATAAGAACAGTTTTGCTTGTCACTGTCCCAACTATGGGGACCAGCCATCTGCCATCATCTCTTTGCCATCACTGTTTTTGCCAACAAAACTTGCTCATTTCCATTTTTACCACTCCTTCGCTTACAGCCATCCACCAGTATATTGAGCTACCAACCAAGACACATCCTAAACTCACATGCAGCTCTGCTTATATGAAAAACCATTTCTCTCTCTCTTGTATCTATTTACCTGCACACATATACACTTAGATTAAGTTAGAGTAGAATTCTATTTTGTAAAAAATAAATAAATAAATAATTTCAAATAATAACTATCACAATTTTTAATTTTCATATTTATAAAAAAAATTAAAATATTATATTATATTAAACTTTTCCGTGGACTAACTAGTGAAATGCTGCTTGGTTTTGCACCACCCATTAATTCTAGAAACCCCCGCAGATGGAATATCAACAAAGCCTCTCTAATTGTGAGATAAATAAGAACAGTTTTGCTTGTCACTGTCCCAACCATGGGGACCAGCCATATGCCATCATCTCTTGCCATCACTGTTTTTGCCAACAAAACTTGCTCATTTCCATTTTTACCACTCCTTCGCTTACAGCCATCCACCAGTATATTGAGCTATCAACCAAGACACATCCTAAACTCACATGCAGCTCTGCTTATATGAAAAACCATTTCTCTCTCTCTTGTATCTGTTTACCTGCACTCAGAAACACAAAATTTATTGGAGATTAGTACCTTAACTACAGTAGTAGCTTCATCCTCTATAGCAGCTGCTTCTACATTTTCAGATGGATCATAACGTAGCTAGAAAAATCACAAAAATTGTCACCCCCTTGATTAATCAATTCACTCGCAAGCTAACAACAAATCCAAGCATTGATGGATCTAGGTTCCAAATTTTCCACTTGGAAAGTTAAGAATGATCTGAACTGCGCAACTTATATAAGCTATCTTGCCACCAGCAAACAAATTATCCAATGTTTCTCCCTCATTACAGAAAAGACACATAGTTCTAACATTTAGATTTTATTTTGATTGTTCAATCATAGTATGCAAAACATTCGGCATCAACTTTTAAAGAAAAACTATAAGCTTATAAGGCAATTCCAAAATCTATAGCCTCCCTCCATAATTGAGGACTCTATTGAAGTTCTAGCAAACATACTTGGCCAAAGCAAACGGTTAATTTGAATGGTTCTCCCATTAGTGGCTGCATTGGCTATATTACTTAATATCTTCGATTATGACTTGGAAAGTCAATTAAGTTTCCTAGTTGAATAAGGAAAAATTAATTTGGGTTTTCTTGTTGTAGAAGAAAAGACTATTCCTTGGTGTGAAAGGAAGTCTATTCCTTATTAAAGAGGTAATATATTCCTAGTCGAAGAGGAAATAGATTCCTTGTTAAAGAGGTAATCTATTCTTAGTCTAAGAGGGAATAGTAAAAGAGTCTTATAAATAAACAATGTTACAAAGAATTTGATGGCTTTGGCTGAAGGGTCCTCCCTATGGGGAGAGGGAAAATAGAGCATGAAACCAAGAGAGAGAAAATGGATTTTCGCTTGGGAGGAACACAAGAGGAAGGAGAGAGCAAGGAACTGCCGCCTTCAAGAAGACACAAAGAGAGGATGTGCAAGAGCAACGAAAGAGGAAGCCACACAAGAAATAAAAAGAAAAGAGAGCAACCAAGAGGAAGCTGCTTAGAGAAAAAGAAGACAGCCAAGAGATAGTTGTGCGTGGAGAAGAAAATAAAAAGGAGAGAGTAAAGTGTTGCCTTTGAAATTGATAATTAGTGTGTGTGTGAGAGAGAGAGTAAAGAAAAACAAGAGCGATTTTTTTTTAGCCGTGAGACATACACAAGAATTATTGTAATTGATTTGACAATAGTGAAATTATTCGGAGTTTGTCCTGTGGTTTTTCCCTTCAAAGAGAAAAAGTTTTCCGCGTAAATTTTATGTTCTTGTGTGTGATTATTATTTTGGATTGCTAATATTTGTGATAATATAATTTGGGACCCAACACTAAGTTGATGTGTAAATCATCCTAGAAAAATAATTATAATAAATAAGGCATTTGCTTTTCATGGCCATTACCCTTTTTTTGGGGGGTTTATACTGGACCAAAAATATATTGCTTGATACTATGAAGCTATTTGTGTTTGAATTAGCGGCTCAGTGAGTGGTAGAGATCATGAAAATTTGACAACTAATTAACTAATTAATTTTGATTGTATCTATTGTCAAAATTTTAATATGAAAACCAAATTCATTCTTGGTTTTTTATATATAATGATTGCATTAGTTAGTTTACATAATATACATGTTTTAAATTATACAATAAGTATTTTAAAAAAATTGTATACCAAACACTAGAAAAATTTCTTAAGCTCATTTTCAAGGTCGTTACCAGACACTGGAAAATGAGACAATTTTCTAAAAAATGCTTTTTGGAAAATGAACAATTTTCCAGAAAACATTAATGCTGAAACAATCAGAGCGTAATCTATATATATAATAATAGGTGAAGCAGAGAGAAAATCCAATTACATTTCAATTGGATTCTCAATTTTGCGCCACTTGTCCTAACCAAAACTCAAAAAAAAAAATTTAATTAGATTATAAATTTGATTTCAATTTTGTGTCATGTATCTTATCTAAATTTTTTAATTTTTGTGCCCAAATAAATAATGCATTAACATTTAGCACGGAAGCCAAGAAAACCACAATGATAATGTTCATTGGCCTAAGCAAGAACATCTTACCTGCACACTTTTATGGAGATTATAAATTAGAATCCAATTTTGTGACATATATCTTATCTAAATTTTCTAATTTTTGTGCCCAAATAAATGATGCATTAACATTTAACACAGAAGCCAAGAAAACCACAATAATAATACTCATTGGTCTAAGTAAGAACATCTCACCTGCACACTTTTATGGGTGATCTCAATAGAGTCTGGAGCTCTTCTAATACCACAACCAGAACCCAAGGAGTCTAACGAGAAAGACTATAAAAGTAAAACATCATCTTCTTCTAATTCCATATCGTCATCCCATGTCTCCTCCTCTCTCAACCTCTACCAACTAGATCCACACACTGCCCTCTCTTCCTCCTTACAGATTTCTTAGAGTAAGGCCGAGTTCAAACACAATGTTCAATCTCACTCTTTCTTCCTTCACACTCTCATACATTAGCGCTTCATTGGCGCCTCCAAGAAGATTCCAAGCTCAATGATTAGTTCTTATTTTTTAATAGATTTAGTGTGTCTAGATTAAGATTTTATTAATTTGTTGAAAGTGACAAAAATATAATCATATATATTATATTAAGTTGAAGTTCAATTTTAGAATTCAAATCGAATCAAATTAATTTCTAATTGCAGTTTAATTTTGTGCTATGTGTCCAATTTGATTTTTAAATGTTGGTGTTAAGTTACTTCCCTGCCTTTCTACTGTAATTTTTTATTCAGATTATTACAATTTAATTCGAAATTTTATTTGAATTTTCCTATTGTTGTTACTATCATATATTATCATTCCAATTGTTTAATTCGAATCTGAAATTAGAGTCTAATTTTACTATACACGTGTACAATCTAATTATTTTTAATTTTGCTATCATGTGCAGAAGCCAATGAAATGAAATTAATAACACATTAAACACTTATGTTTTGGGAATCGGTAGTACCAATCTAAATTCATTGGACCTGCTTCGTGATAATACAACTATGAAGGATGTATAAAAACACGCATAAACCCATCTCTCTATAAAAAGAGATTAGACAGAATTTCTTTTATCAGCCATGGAACTTCAGAGGTTTTTTCTTCATACAAATGTCCATCATGTTACAAAATGACTTATCGTAAAACTACAAAATGAGTACAACTCTAAGGATTTTTTTTTTTTAATTTTTTAAGCTACGAAAATTTCAATCACCAATAGAGATTGAAGATTCAAAAGCATGAATGGATCTTTTGGATAAACATTATCACCAAGGTTCATCTTTCTGTGTAAAATGTATATATTGCTAAGTTTTGTTAATGAAATTTTCTGGTTAATAATATAAATTTAGACTTAATTGAGCCTTTTAAACATGAATAAACTCATGATTAATAATATATCCATTCTCGTGCGGTAGCACGGGGCTACATACTAGTTTTATTATAATGGGTCTTTGCTTTCTATTTTTTCTTTTGATGAGAATAATGGGTATTTGCTAAGACTTCAAGTGAGCCAGTAAATACCTAAACAGGTAATAAATAGAGTTATTTCTAAGTTAAGGTAGGACCTCCACATAAATGACAAGTGATGACCAGACCCACATCCAATTGGGTTCCAAGTATGATGGCATATAGGTTTGGTTTTATTTGTGTGAGGTGCAATTCACGTTTGGCTACATGGCCTAAATCCTCACCGGAATTTAGTCAATTTCAATGTTTCAACCTTCTCCCACAAGCAAAGCCCACCGCAAAAATTCACAAAGCTGGAAAGCAAAATTGAATCCCACTGCGTAAGATTCAACGGCACATAGATTAAGAAATCTCCGTACTGAGAAATTGAGAGACAGGTTTCGTTGCGAAAGTTTTCAAGTGGTTGATTATGATTTGATTGATACTTTTTTCATACTTTATATCCTTTCGTTTTACTGTGGATTGTCTTTTTTTTTGTTGATAAACTTGTGGATTGTGTTTATTACCTATAATCTCCTCTTCTTTTTGCTGAATTTATTACCATAATCTCCTTCTCTATTAGAGATGTATACGTCTTATATTTGGACTTTGAACGCTCAAAGTTAGTTAGTTATTATTAAGCTCATAATATTGGATATATTCTTTAACCATGACAGTGACACTTCCATTTGCATTTGCATTCTACAGGGTGCAAAAAAGAAAACTGGAATTCTATACAAATTATAAATAATTAAATATTAATAGATATTATGGCCCAAAAGGTACTCATAACATAACCATTATCTATATAATTGCGGAGCAAACAATATAATCCTCATTGTTAACAATATAAAGAAAGAGAAAATGACTGAATAGTCAGTATATTGATATGTGTAAAACAATGTACAAAAGAGAGCCTTATATAGGCTAGGCTAGTACAAGTAACATGAGTGCAGTACAAGTAACATGAGTACAGTACAAGTAATATACTGGGCTAAGCCAAATGGGCTAATTTAGCCTAATCTATACACTAACATCCCCCCTCAAACTTGAGGTGGCAAGGAGGAAGTCAACTGGAGTTTGGATATAAGATCTCGAAGACGACCAGGCGGGTGAGACTTGGTGAAGATATCAGCAGGCTGGTCAGCAGATGAGATGGAGAACAACTTGAGATTGCCTTTCTTGAGATGCTGGCAAGTAATGTGACAGTCGATCTCAATGTGCTTGGTGCGTTCGTGGAAGACATCATTATGAGCAATGTAGATAGCACTACGATTGTCACAATAAAGAGGAGTAGCAGTGGGCTGTGAAGCATCCATGTCAGCTAAGAGCCAACGAAGCCAGACAAGCTCGCAGGTGGTGTCGGCAAGGGCACGATACTCAACCTCAGTACTGGAACGGGAAACAACATCCTGCTTTTTGCTACGCCACGAGACAAGAGAAGTACCCAATAAGAAACAGAAACCTGTGATAGAGCATCGATCAGTCGGATCACCTGCCCAATCCGTAACTGAATAAGCATGAAGCTCAAGAGAAGATCGAGAGGAGTAGTGTAGACCATGATAAAGTGTGCCGTTGACATATCGGAGAATCCGAAGAACAGCAGCATAGTGGACAGAACGAGGGGCATCCATGAACTTACTAACCATACCCACGGCATGTGAAATATCCGGACGAGTAACAGTGAGATAGATCAGACTACCAACCAACTGACAATAGCGAGTAGCATCAGATATAGGTTCACCATCTAAGGGTGTGAGCTTTGCATTGTATTCCAAAGGAGTGGAAACAGTCTTGTTGTCAATGATACCGGCTTTGGAGAGAAGATCAAAAGCATATTTAGCTTGGGAAAGATAGTATCCATTAGAGGATGAGGTAACCTCAAGCCGAAGAAAATAGCTGAGAATGCCCAAATCTTTCATCTCAAAATGCTGACTAAGGAAGTGCTGAAGAGAGCGGATACCTGCAGAATCATCTCCAGTAATAATCATATCATCAACATAGAGAAGAATAAGAGTGATACCAGCAGAGGATCTCCGGACGAAGAGAACAGTGTCATGAGGATTCGAAATGAAACCCTGCTGAGCAACAAATGAGCTAAACTTTTCAAACCAAACTCGAGGAGCCTGCTTGAGGCCATAAAGAGCACGGCGAAGGCGACAAACTTGACTGCGTGAGTGTGGATAGCCAGGGGGTGGTTGCATGTACATTTCTTCTTGAAGGTTTCCATTGAGGAAAGCATTCTTCACATCCATTTGATAAAGTGGCCAACGACGAACAGCAGCCACAACAATGAGACATCTGACAGATGTAAGGCAAGCAACATGAGCAAATGTTTCTTCATAGTTAATGTCATACTCTTGGGTAAAGCCCTTGGCAACTAGGCGAGCCTTGTATCGTTCAAGAGATCCATCAGCCTTGGTCTTGATCTTGTAAACCCACCTACAACCTACTACAGACTGACCAGGAGGCAAATCAACCATATCCCAAGTGTGATTTTTATGAAGGGCATCTAGTTCATTGTTCATAGCTTGCTGCCAAAGAGGGTCAGTATGGGCCTCACGATAGGTGTGAGGTTCATAGAGGATGGCAAGGGCAAAAGAGCAGTGATAATCAGAGAGATAAGGGGGAGGAATGCTTACCCGAGTGGAACGATGAAATTCAGGACCATCAGGAGACTCAGGAGAGGGTGGTGCCACAGGATCCAAGATAGGCGGGTCATATGCCGAGGACAGAACCGGAGATGAGTCGTCTGGAGAGGCAGTCGATGTTGAAGAATCCTCCACAAGTTCAGGATAAAGAGGGAGGAAAAGATCAGTAAAAATGGGAGACTCAGAGGAAGAGGATGTAGGAAACTACTGAAGACTCATGAAAGGACGATGTTTCCAAAACTCAACATGACGGGAGACGCGAAGACAATGAGAAATGGGATCATAGCAGCGAAACCCCTTTTGAGATACACCATAACCAAGGAAACAACAGAGATGAACACGAGGTTGGAGCTTTGTTTGTTCATGAGGAGGAAGAGAGACAAAGCAAGCACAACCAAAAACCCGAAGAGAGGAGTAGTCAAGGGTTTGATCATAGAGAAGCTCAAATGGTGATTTGTTATGTGTAGTTGGTGAAGGGATACGATTAATGGTGTATACAACTGTGAGTGCAGCCTCACCCCAAAAGCCCAGGAAGAGAGGCAAAAATGAGAAGGGTGCGAACAACATCAAGAATGTGACGATGTTTTCGTTCTGCACGACCATTTTGTTGAGAGGTGTAAGGACAAGACCGCTGAGTAATTAAGTGTACCATGATTGTCTAAAAAGGATATGAAAGATTTATCATTATATTCTTGAGCATTATCTGATCGAAAAACTTTGACGGTGTGATTGAACTGTGTTTCAATCATTTTATGAAATGTTTGGTAAATAGACACAAGTTCAAACCTATGGTGAAGCAGATAGATCCAAGTATATCGAGAAAAATCATCTACAAATATGACAAAATATTTAGATCCCCCTTCAGTGGGAACAAGTGCAGGACCCCAAATATCAGAATGTATAAAATCAAAAGGTGTAGAAGAAAATGAGTCACTATTATTAAAAGGTAATTTTGTTTGTTTGCCAAAATGACAGGAAGTGCAATCAAATTTTTGAAACTGAACTGAACCTAAATGACCTTGAGAAGCTAACAACTGAAGACGAGATAAGGATGGATGACCAAGACGAGCATGCCATAGATCAGGTGAAGAGGTGGCAGTGGTAGCAGCTGCAGAAATAACTTGTGAAGGAATCTTCAAGTCATGAACCTCAAACATGCGACCAACCTTACGGCCTGTCCCAAGCACTTGAATAGTCCGGGGATCCTGCACATCCACACCATGATTAGTAAATAGAAGATCTACGCCTAATTTACAAAGTTGACCAACAGAAATCAAATTGAGGGATAACTTTGGGATATGAAAAGTGTCACTAAGGGATAAACAAGGAGAAGAGATTGTTCCTTTATGACTAACAGGCATAGGAGTTCCATCAGCAGTGTAAATGGTGATTGGATGTTCTAAGGGTGCCTTATCAGAAAATTGGGATTTATAAGGAGTCATATGGTTACAACATGCAGTATCAAAAAAACAAGGTTGTTTA
The DNA here is from genome assembly GCF_002906115.3 of Quercus suber. Classification (NCBI taxonomy): domain Eukaryota; kingdom Viridiplantae; phylum Streptophyta; class Magnoliopsida; order Fagales; family Fagaceae; genus Quercus; species Quercus suber. The sequence continues at coordinate 2,253,206 of NW_027069484.1, forward strand.
CTTGAGGTGACAAAAAGGGCAGTGGAAGTGCGGGATAAAACTTGTTGAATAACTGCCTCAATATCAGCCGTAGTAAGTGAGGATGCTAAAGATGGACCTGTAGGAACCGATGGATCGGAAGGACATACAGCAGCTGCCCGAGGAAAAGAAGTTTTATTCTGCTCTTGCATAAATTTCTGCAGTTTGCGACAAACTGAGATGTCATGGCCTTTAGCACGGCAAAACTCGCAGCGAGTACCTTTGGAAGACTGAGAGGTGGGATGCCCAGAGTTTATTCGTGGAGGAGCAGTGAATGCAGCAATGAGAGGTTGTGGAGATGGTGTAGCCAATACATGATCAGATGATGACATGTGATGAGTAGGCCGACGGTTCTCCTCAAAAATGAGCTCCTTGACTGCAGCATCAAGAGAAGGAGTAGGAGACCGACTAAGTAGAGAAGCCCTAGTAGGCTCAAAATCCTCACGCAAACCCATCATGAAGTGCATAAATCTACGACGATCCCGATATTTGACAAAGAGCTCAATGTCCTTAGAACACACTAGTGGAGGATCTGCAATAGAGAGTTGTTCCCACATAGTAGAAGTCTAAGAATAAAAATCAGAAATAGACTGACCTGTCTCTTGGCGCATTTGATAAAGCTTTAATTCAATGTGGAACTCCAAGCTTGAATCATTAGTACAATTATAGCGATCGGCCAAAAACTTCCAAGCAGCCTCAGCAGTCTCAAGACGAGGAAGAAGATTATGAATGGAGGGAATAGAGGTATTGATAAACCAAGACAAGATCTTACTCTGAATACTCTCCCATTCCTCTAGGCGATCTTCATAATCATCTATTGTAACAGTAGTCGTGGAAGACTCTTCAGCAGCTGTGACTTTGGACTTAGGGTTTGGTACTGGCTTAGGAATTGAACCAGTCACATATCTCCACAGTTTACGACCCTTGAGAAAAACAGTCATATTCTGAGACCATGCATGATAGCTAGTAGGACCATCCAACATAATGGTGATAGGACGTATGATGTCTCGTTCATTTTGTTGAGCCATAATGAAGAAAATGACCAAAAAAATGAGATTTAGAGACCTCAAATGCAGAAACGAAGCCCATAATCGGAATCTACGCGAAAAACTGAGCAAGATAGGTCCTGTTGAAAATTTTTGACTTTGGTTAAAGTCAACGGTCAACGGCTGATGCTGACGTATGCTGACATGGCTGAGTGACGTCACCCTAGGGCTGACGTGGCAAGATGCGATACGGAGCAGGCGCGTCGAGGCGCGTGACCGGCGCGTGTGAAAGGAGGACGGCGCGTGTAGGCGCGTGGAGGCGCGTGGAGGCACGTGATCGAGCAGTAAAAACTTCAGCCGGCGCGTGGAGGCGCATGAGAGGTGATTTCTGGCCGTTCTTGGTTGGGGTTTGCTCGGGACTGTCAGATTTGTCAATGTGTGCCTTTACTTTGGCGGTTTAATCAACAAACTGACGAAATCCGAGTGTTCTAGGGTTATGGGCGTGACGGCGGTGACTCGCTTCTGACAGTAACTACTGGATGAAGGCGAGAGCAGTGGAAGAACGTCAGAGATGTCCACAGGAACCAAAAAATCAGAGGAAAGGCTCTGATACCATGTTAACAATATAAAGAGAGAGAGAGAGAATGACTAAATAGTCAGAATATTGATATGTGTAAAACAATGTACAAAAGAGAGCCTTATATAGGCTAGGTATGTGTGTAGTACAAGTAACATGAGTGCAGTACAAGTAATATACTGGGCTAAGCCCAATGGGCTAATTTAGCCTAATCTATACACTAACACTCATCTTATTTGTTGAGCAAGTATTGTAATCTTAGAGTTAATTTAGGATTAGTTAAGGGAAAACTACTATATTGCACTAAACTATAAAAAATTACAAAGGAACCAAAAAATTATGAGTTTTAAAACATAATAAATAAAAAAACAACTAATCTCATCAATAATCAATTAGAATGTCTCTTTCTATTTTTATTTAGTTCTAAAACAAAATATAACTATAACTTTCCCACACCAAACATCTAAATATCTGAAGCCAATCACATCTTTTACACAACTCACAACATCTAATCTCAACATCAAAACAGTAAGTCATAGTCATCACTCAATTAAAAAGGGAGGTTATCTTCCTTGGTTATAGGTAACTCATACGGGTTAAGATTAAATAGAACGACGAAATTGGAACTAGGTAGGTGTCATTGAAATGTTGAAGATATATGACATCAATCTTGGTTAGGATGTATTTGAGATGAGATGCCCTAAAGGGTTGTGGACGCATATATATAAAGGAGTAGAAGTGCAAGGAGCTTTTAGCTTGAAACATTGAATCAAAGAAAACAAAAAGTCTTACAAAGAATCATTATTGTTTAATAAGAAAAGTCTTGAAGCATTAAATCAAAGAAACCAAAAGTCTTTATTTTTTTTGTTTTTATCTTTTGGCTTTAAAGATTATTTCAATTATCTTTCCAAAGAGAGCACTAGATGGTAGAACCTCATGCTATTTATATGGTAAAAAACCTAAATATATGATCTGCCCTTTAAAAAATAATTTGTCAACTAGTCACCATTTTTTAGTGCGGAGATGAATGATTAGGTATTTGGACATTAATTTTTGTTTCTACTTTTCTCTCTTTCCCAAATTAATATCGTTGGCCATCTTTTTTTTTTTTTTTTTTTTTGCTTAGTAATATATTTGGTCATCTTTTCTTGATTTTTTGTGATAATATTTAATTAAATTCATAAGATAAAACAAATCCCTCACACTCACACAGATTTTTTTTTTTTTTTTTTTTGATGAACACACACACAGATATAAGTTATCTTCTTTGAGAGTCAAAATAAGTAGTATTTTCTATTCTTTAGCGTTTAATTTATTTAGGCCTAATTTATTGTTGAGTTGTCTTATGGTAGTAAGCAAAAGGAAACTAGGACATTAGCAATAGCAATAGCAAGTAACGAAATTAAAAAATTCGCTATAATGGCCGACATGCTTTTGATAATGTTTTTTTTTTTTTCCACATTTTCAATGATATTTGAGAAAGGGGTGTGCACCTTTAAAAAGCTGAGTACACTTACAACATTACAAAAAGATCCAATGAATAAAAAGGGGGGAAAAAAAAAGAAGCAAAATCTTATTGCCAAGAGATGAGAATCATCAAAAGAAGAAGCTGAGAGTGAGGTAAAGTATTTTAAATGGACATTCCAAAGGTATGAAAATAGAATATGAGCCTTTAACCAATAAATAAGGTCCACCACAATGGCACAATGAAGAATGAAAAAGATTTCTCTCCAATAGTGATTGCCCTCATGCCAATTGCTCGATCGGGGTGTCAGTCAAGATCAAAAAAATGTTAAAAATATGAGCAAAAGACAAATTGCCTAAGCATTATCTTTTGGGTTCAAATTGTTAACAACCTATTTTAAAAAAGTTTTGAAACAATTTTTATGGAAAATAAAAAAAACTGAAGCCTACAGCAGAGAATCATTTCAACTGTTCACTAGTAAGGCATGACTTTTGGAACTAGGCAGCCTCATACTAGACTTTTCAATGGCTAGATAAAAGAAATTTCACAATATCAAACAAACCCATTGTATACGATAGGAAATTCTAATGTCATGTTCAATTTTGTTGACTAGCTTTGATTAGGAAAGATTTTGTGCCAGAGCATCACATATTTTCAATTAACTTGGATGACAATTTCCACATTATATTATCAGGTGGAGAAAAAACTAGAGTATATTCAACGTTAGCGCACATGGGAAGAAATTTGTTCCTAGTTAGACATTTCTGAGAAAGTTGTATCAAGCATGAGAGAAGACTTCCAAGATACAAACACTAGCAAGACTTTCTTTTTAACTTTTAATACATTCTACCCATGACACTAGTTTGTTACCTATTTTGTACTAATATATATATATATATATATTGGTATAATTTATTCCATCTATATGCATTATTGATGAATTTTTCAATGCTACTTATTTTAAAGTTCCATTTGGATATAATAATAGCGTAATCAACTAAATTCAATTGGTTGATTAGGACAATACTTCATTTTTTGAGTAACCTCACTAAAAGTAGTAACAAGCCAACAAATCAACTAATTAAGTAGGGGAAGAAATTTGTTCCTAGTTAGACATTTCTGAGAAAGTTGTATCAAGCATGAGAGAAGACTTCCAAGATACAAACACTAACAAGACTTTCTTTTTAACTTTTAATACATTCTACCCATGACACTAGTTTGTTACCTATTTTGTACTAATATATATATATATATATATTGGTATAATTTATTCCATCTATATGCATTATTGATGAATTTTTCAATGCTACTTATTTTAAAGTTCCATTTGGATATAATAATAGCGTAATCAACTAAATTCAATCGGTTGATTAGGACAATACTTCATTTTTTGAGTAACCTCACTAAAATTAGTAACAAGCCAACAAATCAACTAATTAAGTAGTTGTTATTAAAAAAAAATAATAATAATTAAGTTGTAACCTATAACTTATGTGTCTAACTTATTTTGATTAGTAGTTGATGAATAATAATAATATCCTTGCCTACAAAGTATCTCATGATATCAACTTAAAAATGAATATTTTTAAGTAAGGTAGTTTCCAATTAGTCCTAACTCTTTCTAACTAAAAGATTCATGCAGAAGGATTTTTTTTTTTTTTTTGTTAATAATTCAATCATGAAAACATGGGAAGTTTGTCCTCAATCCTCATAATGTATAACATCAAAAAATTATGCAATCCCTGCATTTTTTTTTTTTTGGGAGATAGATAAACTTCATTTTCGAGGGAATGTTGAAATTAGGTTAAACCACAAATAGTGCCATAAATGAATTCACGACAGGAGGCCATTACTACCTAACATCAAAAAATTGGCTCATATCCATGACACGTTCATAAAATGCGTTCTTGATCATCTCAATTTTGGTCCTAAAATAAGCACAATTTTGGTTAATAATCATTTCAACTCTTCACTAGTAAAGTATTTGACTTTTGGAATTGGGCAGACTCAGACTAGACTTTTCAATGGCTAGATAAAGAAATTTCACAATATCAAACAAACCCACTATATACGATAGGAAATTCTAATGTCATGTTGAATTTTGTGGACTAGTATTGATTAGAAAAGATTTTGTGCCAGAGCATCACACATTTTCAATTAACTTGGATGAAAATTTCCACAATATATTATCAGATGTAGAAAAAACTAGAGTATATTCAATGTTAGCGTGCATGGGAAGAAATTTGTTCCTAGTTAGATCTTTTCTAGGAAAGTTGTATCTGTTGGAAAAACTGGTTTTGCATCTCATTCAAAAACCCCAACGGAAACAACAAAAGGATCCACTTCATTCATGATAGATAACATGTAACATTGAATTCTAGAACAAAGAAGAGAAAGTGTACCTTGGTGCAGTAAAATTCAAAAACAAGACTTGAGAATACCTTTAATCTTCATCCCAATTCCACATGGTGCCCAAGATGAGTTGTCTCTCAATCAGTTCTTGTATACGTTGATTTTCCTTTGGAAAAGTGTATTTTCAAGATTTTGTAGAGAAAAACTATTTTCTTTTCCTTTTAATCATATGAACGTTTTAACTACCTTGGCGGTTATTTTATTTAATAACTCTTATTAAATAAATAACTAATTATCTAATTGGGTTAGCTTTTTGGACTAGCCCAATTGGGCTAAAGTGTGTGGCTTGGGATGGGACCAAAGGGACTAATAAGGCTCTAGCTCTAATGGGCCTCAAACTTATCTGTCAACTCTTAACAAGCTCAAAGTTACCATTAATTATATAACAAGTACCACTATGGAACTATAATTGCACTCTAGGACTTATTAATAAATTATTTCCCAAGACTCTAATATGATATCATCCGACCCCTCCATGAAATATCCATAGTGAACAAAATCATGATAAACTATTAGTTTGTAAACAACTATTTTATTCCTTGAATACCTAGATTGATATTTTAGTTATTCATATTTATGAAATCTAATTTCATAAAATATAAACTTTAGTAACTCTTACTAAAGTGGCTGCCCTGAATAACCAGTTTCATTAAACTTATCTCAAGGAGATATTTCATGTCTCTATAAAAAGATATTATGGATTCCACCTTGAGAATATGTGTTCCCTCAACACTACAAGTGGTTACCCAGCATACTGAGGTTTTGATTGTTAATCTAGATCTCACTCCTGATATATCAAAGTAACCTACATTTTATGATCAGAGTCCCTATCCTCTCAGGATTAAGAGTCTATGAAAGTAAAAGTCGTGAGATTAATTATTCAAGTGACAGTTGTTAATTGAATAATTAATCTCACAGTGGTCTAGTTCAATATGTCTTACACACTTAAGACATATCAACACATCAACTAGAAGTCTTCACTTCTATGATCATGATAAACCATCTTAGTTAATGTGTTATAGTCTTCGCAGATGAAACGCCCTATTTCATCACCGACTACGAACTATATTTTGAGTTTACAAGGAACCTGTGGTTTATATCTTCTGTAACTAAATCACATAAATCACATACAATGCATCTTAAGGACTATGATAGTGTCCCATTAGTTCATTTATAAATAGTCTCATATAATTAAACAATTTAATTATTTATAATATGCCAATAAATTGGATTTTAGGGCACAAACCCTAACAGTATCGAGCATGAGGGAAGACTTCCAAGATACAATCACTAACAAGACTTTCTTTTTAACTTTTAATACCTTCTACCCGTGACACTAGTTTGTTACCTATTTCGTACTAATATATATATAGGTATAGTTTATTCTACCTATATGCAATATTGATGAAATTTCCAATGCTACTTATTTTAAAGTTCCATTTGGATATAATAATAGTGTAATCAACTAAATTCAATCGGTTGATTAGGAAAATATTACATTTTTTGAGTAACCTCACTAAAATTAGTAACAAGCTAACAAATCAACTAATTAAGTTGTGTTATCAAAAAATAATTTAAAAAAAAAAAAACTAATTAAGCTGTAATGAATAACTTATGCGTCTAGCTTATTTTGATTAGTAGTTGATTAATAATAATAATATCCTTGCCTACAAAGTATCTCATGATATCAACTTAAAAATGAATATTGGCTTGATTGTTTGTTTCATCCCATGTTTAAAATATCAGAGGTAGTCATGAAGGGATTCACCTATGATTTTTGCATTTTTAGAGAAAACAATAAAAATAAAAGATAAAAGTTTTTCTTATTAAAAAAAAAAAAGAAAGATAAAAAGATAAAAGTTTTAAAATGGAAATAGCTATCACAAATTATATAAACAAGTAAAAATAGTGGGATTTATAAAAAATGATGAATCAAAATCATGTTTAAACAAGTTAACATAGTGGGATTTATCACAAATGACGAATCAAAATCTTGTCTAAAATACATTACACTTTTTGTGTTAAGTATATTTAATGTTAGTGTGCATGGGATTTATAAAAAATGATGAATCAAAATCTTGTTTAAACAAGTAAACATAGTGGGATTCATCACAAATAACGAATCAAAATCTAGTCTAAAATACATTACACTTTTTGTGTTAAGTATATTTAATGTTAGTGTGCATGGGAAGGAATTTGATCATAGCTAGGTCTTTTATGAGAAAATTGTGCAAGCACTAAATATACACTAATAAGAAAATCAATATGTTAGATTTTGACACTTTTTTTTTTCCCTAATAATTCAATAGTTACAATCAAGATGGAAGGATTTAAACTATAGTTGTCTTTGACTCTCTGTTTGAAACACCATAAGGTGCTAACTGAATAACAAAGTTCTTGGCTAGGTTTGACACTTGCACATTCATGAACTTTTGATTTTCTTGATGATAAAATTAACCTTGTGTTTTGCGATTTAATAGCTCATGCCGTCCAATATATATATATATATATATATAAGTCAAAACTCAAAGAAAATCTAAGATGACTACTTCACTCAACTAACTAAGAAAACTATCTTATTATCACTATTATTAAATGTTTTCATGCATAAGCACGAATTACAAGCTAGTACATTATAAATTTTGAGCATTGTATCATCATGTGGTCCAATGCAATAGATTTGTTTTGTGATTTGAGGGTGGAATTGACAAACACAGCCCATTAATCAATTTATGATAATTCACCTTTTGAGCCTTAGAATGGTTCAATCCGGCCTAGTATTTGTAATTCCTATGAGGAGTATTTGCTTATGATAACATAAAACTTTTGTCTCTTTTTTCTTTACGACATTTAAATGTAAGATTCAAGTAAAGTCAACACGATATCCAGTTATTATTACTATTATTATAAAATTTTAGCATACAAGCCGTGATGTTATCAGGTTATCACCTTAAAAACTTTGTTGCTAAACAATCACTACCATAATACTCAGAGACTTAAGTCACAATTGGACATATTCTATTTTAAAGATCGTTGAATTTCAATACAAATAATGTATAAGTATTAACCAATCAAATAACCGTCTAAAATGTGTGCACTTTTCATAAAGATAAAAAATTGATATGTTTCTAAATGAACTTGAAAGGCCTACAAATAGAGGGTCCCATCTAGGAGACTTACTCGGTCAGTCAATCTCTAATGTGTGGTTGTAATTCAAAGCATCAAACAAACTCTTCGGGCACAATACAATTAGATGGATGGATGGTTAGGCAAAAAAAAAAAAAAAAAAGGGAAAAAGAGGATGGATGGGTCCGCTTCCTATAAATAAGTCCTATGCCATTGACACCAAACATAATAAAATCATAAACCAGTTTTATTTTTATAATGAGCATGATGATGAAGAAGGAGGGTTCCTTGTTGAGAATAATAATAGCTGTTACTTTAACCCTTCTCCTTTGTTTCCTCACTGCCGACTCTGAGGTTCGTTGCATTGAAAGCGAGCGACACGCCCTTCTCAACTTCAAGCAACACCGTACAGATCCTTCTAACCGCCTTGCCTCTTGGGCTGCTGCTGCATCTGACGTGAATTGTTGTGACTGGGTCGGTGTTGTCTGCCACAACCGCGCCGGTCATGTCCTCCAACTCCATCTTAGAACCTTTTATCCTCTGTATGACCACGAGCTTACTACTGAAGACCAATGGGAAGCTCAATTGCAAACTTATGAGAGGTCAAGGTTCGGTGGTAAGGTAAATCCTTCTCTGCTTGATTTGAAGCATTTGATTTACTTAGACCTCAGTGGCAATTATTTCAATTATACTCCAATTCCCAAATTCCTCGGTTCAATGGGGAGCTTAAGATATCTTAATCTCTCATATGCGAGTTTTGAGGATTGATTCCTCATCAACTTGGGAATCTCTCTAATTTGCACTATCTCGATCTTGGAGGTTATAATAATTTGTATGCCATGAACCTTCAATGGCTCTCTGGTCTTCCTTTACTACAACACCTTGATTTGAGTTATGCAAGCCTTAGCAAAGCCTCTAATTGGCTACAGGAGATAAACAAACTCCCTTCCTTGTCAGAGTTGCGATTGTCAGATTGTGCACTTTCTAGTTTCATCCCACCACCGATACCCAGTAGTATTAACTTTTCATCTCTCACCACCCTTCATATTTCGGAAAACCTTTTTGAAAACACTTCCATTCTGTTTTGGGTCTTTGGTCTTCATAATCTGGTTTCTCTTGATCTATCTACCAATTGGTTTCCAGGTCCAATCCCTGTTCATCTCTAGAATTTGACTTCACTTAGGCACCTCGGTCTATCTAACAACTATTTCAACTCTTCAATCCCCAATTGGCTGTACAGTTTTAGTCATCTTGAGTTCCTCAACCTCGGGGGTAATAGTTTGCAGGGTAGAATCTCTAGTGCCATTGGCAACCTAACATCTGCCATTAGCATAGACTTGTCATTCAATGGACTTGAAGGAAAGGTACCAAGATCTTTGGGTAATCTCTGCAACTTAAGGGTAGTTAGATTGTCAGGCAACAAATGGAGTCAAGAGATATCTGAAATCTTTGAATGTCTATCAGGATGTGTTTCAAATGGACTAGAGATCTTAGACTCGTTTTATGCTCAACTGTCTGGGCATTTGACTGATGAACTTGGGCAATTTAAAAATCTGGTCATCCTTTCTTTGGGGCATAATTCAATTTTAGGTCCAATTCCATGGTCTATAGGAAATCTTTCCTCTTTGAGATCCTTGGACCTTCAGAGTAATCAAATTAACGGTACTCTCCCTCAAAGTTTTGGACTGCTCTCCAAATTAGAGTCTCTGAATATTGATTTAAATATGTTGGAGGGTGTGGTGTCAGAAGTTCATTTTGCCAATTTAACAAGATTAACTTTGCTTTATGCATCTAAAAATCGATTGACTTTGAAAGTAAGTCTCGATTGGATCCCTCCTTTTCAACTCAACTTTTTAGCTTTGGGATCATGGAATTTAGGGCCCAAATTTCCTTCATGGCTCTGTTCACAAAAGAAACTTTTTAGCTTGGACATATCCAACACAGGGATTGTAGATGCAGTTCCTCCTTGGTTTTGGAACTTGTCTCTTCAGTTTTCTTATATAAATATCTCTCACAATCAAATCTATGGAGAGATTCCACATATCCCTTTGATTTTCTCCCTTTCAACAATTGATATGAATTCAAATCACTTTCAAGGTCCATTACCTTGTATATCCTCAAATGTGAGCTTCCTTAATCTTTCTAACAATTCACTATCCGGATCTATTTCTCACTTTTTGTGTTACAAGATGAATGAGCCCAAACATATGGAATTTCTCAATCTTGGAAAAAATCTTTTATCAGGGAAAATAAGTAATTGTTGGATGAAGTGGCAAAGGTTGGTTGCCTTAAATTTGGGAAGCAACAATTTCTCTGGTACTATTCCAGCATCCATTGGATCTCTTATCAATCTTAAGTCTTTGCACCTATACAACAACAGTTTCTCTGGAAAATTTCCATCCATGTTGAAAAATTGTAAATACTTGATTACTATTGATATTGGCAAAAATGGGCTTGTTGGAAGCATACCTTTGTGGATTGGACATAGACTTTCAAGCTTGATGATTCTTAGCCTTCGCTTCAATAATTTCTATGGTCAAATACCAGAAGAACTTTGTGCTCTAACTTCACTCCAAATCCTAGACCTTTCACATAATAAGCTGTTTGGAAGCATACCTAGATGTGTTAACAATTTCAATATGATGGCCAGAAATAACAATTCAAATTATCCCCTCTTTTTGCTTAATTCGTGGTTTGAGTCTAGTTCTAACCCTTTTGAAAGTGCATGGCTTGTGATTAAGGGAATATCTCGTGAATATTCCACCACACTTCAACTGGTAAATTTTATAGATCTTTCCAACAACAATTTGTCAGGAGAGATTCCTAAAGAAGTGGCTAGTCTCCAAGGACTACTATCATTGAATTTGTCATTTAATGTCTTGACTGGAAGGATCCCGGAGAATATAGGTGCTATGAGATCAATAGAATCTATTGATTTCTCAGTAAACCAACTTTCAGGTCAAATTCCTCAAAGTATGTCAAGTTTGACATTTTTGAGCCTCTTGAACTTGTCGAACAACAATTTGATTGGGAGAATCCCTTCAAGCACTCAGCTACAGAGCCTCAGCGCATCCAGTTTTTTTGGAAACAAGCTTTGTGGACCTCCACTTACTGATAATTGTACTATAAATTATGTAAAACCAAACATTGAAAACAAAAGGAGCAAGGGTTTTGGTGGGCATATGGTGGATTGGTTTTTTGTAAGTATGGCACTTGGATTTGTGGTTGGGTTTTGGGTTGTATTGGGTCCTTTACTATGGAACAAGCAATGGAGAATTTTGTATTTTCAATTCCTAGATCACCTAGGGTACAAGCTAATTGGGAGAATCCCTTCAAGCACTCAGCTACAGAGCCTCAGCGCATCCAGTTTTTTTGGAAACAAGCTTTGTGGACCTCCACTTACTGATAATTGTACTATAAATTATGTAAAACCAAACATTGAAAACAAAAGGAGCAAGGGTTTTGGTGGGCATATGGTGGATTGGTTTTTTGTAAGTATGGCACTTGGATTTGTGGTTGGGTTTTGGGTTGTATTGGGTCCTTTACTATGGAACAAGCAATGGAGAATTTTGTATTTTCAATTCCTAGATCACCTAGGGTACAAGCTTAGTGGTGTAGTGACACAAACCTGGTATTGCATTGTAATTAAATGTTGTAAGATTCTTAATATTTAGTCCAAGTATCATGTAATTGTATTAATCAATATTTTGATGATTTGTATATGATCTTCGACCTGGTTAATACTTCTATAATCATCTATATTTACTCTATTAACATGTATGAATAGGATATTTCTTATGAATGTACACAACAGTCCAATTTTAGTTTTATTATTCCTATAGATTAGTGGTGTAAAATCACATTTCAGTTCATACAAGCAATTAATTTGCTAGAAGTAATATCCAATACCTTGCTATGATGCCCACTTTCTCTATAGAATATCTTAGTGATCACTTTGTAAAGTCTCAAAGAAAGACAACAAGTTTGTGCTTATTTGGGCAAAATACGCAAGCTCTTTGTATCAAATTCAAAGGCTATTTTGGTAGATTCCTTGCAACCACTATAATGAAGCTTAAGCAGTTAAACTATAAAAGAGCCAGTCTGCCAAGTCTACTTTGTCCCGTGGAAGAATTGAAGGGGCTGTGAGTCAGGCTCCATGGCACGGCTCTCATGTCTTGCCAAACAACCTATAATCTATCTCAATTCTAAATTCTAAAAATTGACTTGATAAAAAGAACATGTTATTGGTTGTTAATTTTGAATTTTGTGTCTCTACATAGGTGGGTAGATACAGATATGTGGCTTATTTGTGATTTTTGAAATGAAATTTTGCTGAATTGGTGATTTACCCAATTGGGGTACGTTAAAGTTGTGGGGCAAATTTAATTCTCTGTGGTGTTTTGTTGGGAATCTAATATTGTTTGCAATGATTTAACAATGATTTCGTTTCAAATCTATTTGGCATGGTAGAAGATAGTCAACTAAAAAAAGAAAAAATTGCAATTAAAGGTAGCACACTCTCTCTCTCTCTCTCTCTCTCTCTCTTAGCATTAGGGTCAATAACATGTGTACTTTTATATACATGAAACTCACAGTGGCAATTAGCTCCACATAGACAAAATAAAAGTGGAGATTAGCACCCTAGAATTATTTATTTATTTATTTTTGTGGAGGAAATAGCACCCTAGAAGTTGAATAAGTGTTTTGAATTTTTTTTTTTTTTTTTTCTTGGTAAATAGCGGGAAGAGGATTGGTGGGATTCAAACCCTAGTGTCAAGCACAACAAGAGGGGTTTTTGTTGTGTGAGATTTTCTTTAAATTAATTTGCACGTGTCTCATCATTTACTGATTTAAGCTATAGTTTTGTTTGGGTTGCTCTTGATACTTTTAGGTGTGATTTTATCATTTATTGAAGATATGTATATGATGCTGAGACACAAACAGTGAAAACGATGCTGGGATTGCATTTGAATTTGGTTGAGTGATTTTGGAAAGTCTTTTCTTAAAACTTTTCTTGCATATAAATTTTAGACCCCTTTTGTAGAAATTTTAGAAAGTCTTGTTTTTGTGACATACTGCGTAACCCAAAAGCAAAAAGAAATGGGTTTTGAAAATTGAGCCCAATAATGTTATATTAATTTTTTCTTCATTTCTTGTCATATGGACCTTCCACTCGTGTGTATGTGCAACAATTTTTTTGGTTCTTAAAATTTTGATTAGTGTCTTCTTTCTTCTTCTTTTTGGTAAGATGTTTCTCTAAACATGTAGGATTTGGTTGGACAACTATCATTTGACCCACCCTTTTGTTCTAATACTTGTGCAGCATGATTAATTCTTCACTCAACACAATTTGAGTATGAGATGCATTGTATTTTCTGTATCTAAAAGTGTAATTGTTAATTATATTTCACCACCAGAGGTTGCTTTCCTAAGAAGAATTACAGCGCTATTTAATCTAAATATGACAAAACTGGTCTTTTTGTTTCTTGGACAAGATGAGATTGAGCCTTCAACCAATCAGACTTATGGTCCCTGTTAAAGAATCTTACATTTGTCAAGACATTTGCCTGTGGATGAAACTGATTATTTACAAGCTCGTGAAGAAGAGCTAGAAGTTTTTGCATCAATTTTGCGAATGGTGTTCCACTGAGCTTCAGTTACAGGTATGATCCAGTAACTCCGTTCTTGAATTACATTGACAATGGCAACTTCTCTGTTGATGATGTGCTGGCTAATGTCCCACTTATACTCCATCAGAGGCTATAGGTTAATTTTTGTCTTTTTCCCCCCCTGTTCAGAAAGGTGTTCACCTAAAATCATCCATACCTAAAAACTTTATTGTTTTGGTTCATTTTAAATTTCAACCTATTTTGATTTCTGTACATTCTCTTAAAAAATTAAATTGCTCTGCCTACCTGAATCCTCTGACAGATGATTTGAATTTCTAACAATCAAATCAATAAAGCTTCTAATTGCGATTTCCTTGGATTTGGCTACCAGGACTCGTTGATAAATTTCTCCTTTGCCCATTTCTTGACCTTGTAGCACATTCAATGTGAACTGTTTTACTATTCGTCAGTGGATTCATGTGGATACTGGATATCAGTTTGCATTTCTAGATAATCTTAACAACTTACCTGCATTTTCTTAACTGGTGCTATTTCTAAATTCGTATAATCACGTTCATGATTCATCCTACCCTTCATGTGAAGTTAATTGTTTAATAAATTTAAATAGAAAAAAATTACTAAGCCTCGAACTCATTGCTTTTTGGAGACTTTTCAATTTCATTCTCAGTCCTGGGACTATCTTTAATGCAGAGCTCCTTGATCTGGTTACTACAGAAATGAAAATGGATTTTGTTCAATTATTAGTACTTGCATATGATTTTTGTATATCACATTATCTCATGCCACAATTGCATTTTAGGAACTGAAGGATTAAAATATCATTTCTTATAGTTGCATTTCATTTAACAGTAATAGCTTGATAATTCTGACATAATTAGTTAGTTTTCTCTATGATAGATTATTGCCTGTTCATTTCAATAATATTTTCTTCAAGATGCTGATTGCTCCTCACATTGCAGATTGCTTTGCTCATCCAGGCCAAAATGCTTCAGCACAAGGTATATCATTATTGCATATTGCTTCTAGTCAAAGCTGATTCTTTTCTCCTCATAACTGATCAATAAGGTTGTCTAACTGTATGTTTTCATAATTTTTTTTTTTTTTTAAGAATATTATTGTTGACCTTTTTCCTTCACCTCCCTCAATCCCCAGCGAATCCTTTGGTTATCTCTAAGTATGGAGCAAGCAAAGATTACCATGGTTGTATGGATTTAGCATATAGGAAAGCTATTGATGATTGTGTAGATATACTTGATTGTCTTGTTTGATTGGCAAAGTATAGGACTTCGTCTTGCTTTACTATTAATTTTTTCTTAGCATACCCATGCTGATAGAATTTGGTTGAATGGTAATTATATTGGTCAAATTTGGTCTAGGGTCTCTGGTGTGCAGAACCATCTTCAGCTCTTTGCACAGGACATTGCAGAGGTCAAGGAATTCTTGAAGCAGAAAGGAGCTGACATTGGCTGTTAAGACTTTTTCTATGATGTTTTTAAAGAGCCAGAGTAATCTTAAGACAGGTTCAATATATCACAACTTGAGGTACAAATGGTGGATTTGAGGAGATAAGATTTGCTTGCTATCGAAAATTTTGATTGTTGTTTGAAACTAAGGATGAAAGATTTATTTTATGAGCATATGTAGAAAGGAACATAACCTGGGTATGCAGTTCTTAATTAAAGATAGCCTTATGAGTTATGACTGATTTAATTTTCTTGACATATTTGGTAGATTAAAATGATGAACATATATGTAATTGGTATTATTTGCCTCTGTTCACTAGCAGTCAACAGTAAAGAAAATGACAGAATTAAATCTGGTGACATCAATGGTTTCATCTTATGTGTCATATTCAATTACCTGAGGTTGTTGTGCTGCTTCTACAAGATACTAACTAAAAATCTTGAGCTTGGAAATTGCTTTTGCTTTGGGTTCAAGAATAGGGTACATCTTATCCTGATGCCTTGCTATCAAAACCTGAAAAACCACAAGCTATCCATAAAAACCAACACAAAGTAAGTTGTAAAAGAAAATAATGATAAAAGTGACTCCTTGTCAAGAATAACCTAATAATTATTTTATGTTTTTTTTTTTCCAATTAGATGGGACTTGCTAATATCATCTGTAGGGTCTATTTTTGTAGCCCAAGCCCAAAGGATATGGGTTAGAGGCCCAACGAACCCAGAACAATGAATTTGTAGAGAGTGGGCGAAAGAGTTGGGCTAGTTATGAAGCACAGAACAGTTGGCTAGGTTACGTGCAGTGATGATAACATGAACTAAAGCTCAGATAACTCCATGAATGAATGTCTGAAGAGGTTTTTTATTGAGTGAACAGCGATTACAACATTCAGAGCTACAGTGAAGCTTTTCTCTCTCTTTCTCTTTCTTTTTTCCGGTCCCCTATTATCAGGGACCCTTCTATCATCTCCATCGTCCACCTGTTCTTCATCCACGCATCTACTCAAGTGCATGTCACGTCATGTGTCTACTTTAGTTCTTTGTGAGTGGCGGTAGCTGAGGTTGCACTGTTCAGGGGTTTTCTCCACATAAATGCGGCCAGAAAAGCTGTTGCAGCGCATTAAATGCGGTGGTAGCAACTTTTCCTTTAGATATTTTTTAGTTCTGATCATTTCCGGATCCATTCCTATCATTGCCGTTGGGATCGTTGGGAAGATTAGTCGGACGTTCTACACATTCGTTTGATCAAGGCTCATCATAGCCGAGGAGCAAGTCGTCTTTGGACCAATGGTGACCTCTTCAGACGACACTCCTCTTCTGCTTCTGGGCTTTCTGCTTTAGATGGGCCACCCCAACCACCTATTAATCCTCGGAAATACAATAGTCCTTAACAGGGGGTTCCGGGCCCATTAAGTAGCTTTGGGCTTTTTTCCCCCACAATAGCCCCTCAAAATCTTAATTTTTTCTTCGCATCCGAAGGGAAAAAATGGGATTTTGACTTGTTACAGGGTAAGAGCTTGGAAACAGACAAAAGTTTGGCCTGGCACGCATGTAGACATAGATGCGCGCGTTCCATCATTACTGCCGTTGTTTTTCGGATTCCCGAAGCGTTGTATTAATTACGCCAGGGGGCGCCCTGTCCATTGTATCCAACGATGGACTATTGATCCAACGGACGGGGTTCTTCCTCGGGATTTTGGCAAAATAACTTCTGCCCTTTCGCTTAACCTCGTATAAAATCCCAGAGGTGGACATTTCTCCTTACTTTGCAACTTTCAAATCCTCCCACAAGAACAAGCACACAAACCCTCAGAGCTCTTCCAATCGCCGATTTTGCTTCTTCCCAGAGTCCTCAAGAATCCTTCTGCGAGTTCAGAGATCAGTTTCTAACCCAGTTCCTGTAAGTTTTCACCATCTCAATCCTTCAGTTTTCTCTTCGGCCGTCTATTTTTCAGTTTTGGGCAACCATTTCCTCCCTGCTACGTTGTGCCTCTGCTTTTCCGTTGAGTGATGGGTAAATTAGAGTATCTGGTAGACAGCCCTGCCCAGCTGGAGAAGTTCAGGGCCACATACCGCATACCTCCAAACGTGGGTGTGAGGTATTGCCCTCTGGAGAAAATACTAACTGATCGAGAAACGGGGGAGGTCGTGATTCCTCTCATCGCCTTCCTAGAAGGGGGGATGACGATTCCTATGGGCCCTATCACCACTAGTTATCTTATAAACCATAGGATCACCCCTTGGCAGTGCGCGCCTAACATGTTTAGGATCTTAGGGGCCATTGAGGATCTCAACCGCCACCTAGGACTGGGGCTCACTTGGCACGACGTGGTGCACATGTATGAGTTCCACAGCCAGCAAGGGGCGGGATATTATTTGAAGTCCCGGTCCGACATTGTTAGGCTTATTTCCTGTCTCCCCAAATCCAATAAAGGGATGAAGGATGACTACGTGATCATCTCGGGCGCGTGGCATGACGGCCCTCACTGTCCGACCAAAGCAGGAAAGCCAAGTGGGACACGTCAGACTTAGGCACACTAACCATAGGCTCAGGACCTTCGCCTTTTAACAATTTTTTATTCTTCCTGTATTGCTGTTTTTCGGTTTCTAACAAAGCTCTACTGTGACTTGTAACAGACAGAAGAAATATATCTCCTCGGCTCAGCCTCACTAATTTCGCCGCGCTCAACTATTTGCTGCAGTCCGAGATCTTCGTAAGCGAGGACGGACAGCTCCGCTCGGCTCCCCTCATCCTAGGGTATACAACGAGGTGAAAAGACCTCCAACCAGTCGGCAACGCGATAGTCTAGGGAGACGAGCGTCTTAACCGTATCGACGTTTCGTTCAAAGGCTTTTTGGCTCCACACGACCTTCCACCAGTACCACACCCAAACCCCCGGCGTATACCCCCTCTCGTCCAGCCACTACAGCAAGCTCCCCTCGGACCAGAAGTTGAGGGTGAAAAAGTTGGCTCCTCCACCTCCTCGCTAGAAGAACAAATAGACAAGTTCCACTTCGGAGGGGAAGCTTCAGGGGCAAACCAAGTGGTAGAGGTTTCGGACGCCAAGGAAGGAGGTGACAGGCATTCCAGTGTCCACCCGTTTTTGATAACTGCCCTCCCCGACGACTCTTCGGACAAAGACATGGCGGATTTGAAACTCTTGATGAAGAATAGAGGCAAAAAGGCCAAGCAGAAAGGCGCTGCGACCTCCCAACCCGCAGAGATCTTGCCTCCAGTGCCTCCCGCGGCTCCTAGAGTCGGCTTGAAAACCGCGCCGAACCTTCAGAAGAAGAGGCCCCATAAGAACGAAGAGAGGGAGGCAAGGGTGCCACCCAAGGTGAGCAAGCAGCAGAGGACGGCGAGGGACCGAGGCAAGAGGGCCTCTTCCACTGAGAAGGGCGGATGGCGCCCCCATTCTTTGGGATACGTCCCTCAGGAACTATGATGGGGGAAGGGCGGGATACGTTGCTGAAGCCCTGCAGCAGCCACTCCTCCTCCCTCATGATATGGAGTCTTTCAGGCGCTTCAGCCAGCAGGAGCTCTTCTTATCCCTTAAGAGGGATATGGCCATGGTAAATGAACTTGCTCTCTTAATTTAGGTTCTATTTTTAACTTGTATTGCTTTCTTTCTTCATCTTGTGCTTAAAACGTGGTCATGCAGATTACTTAGCAGATCTACGTGGCTGAGGAATGGAACAAAAAGTCCTCCCTCGAGGCCCAAGTAGCAGCCCAGTCCCAATCCGAGGCGGAGAAGGCTCTTGGTCTGCTGAAGGATGATTATGCTCGCACTTCTGAGCAGCTTAAGGCCGTGACTCGGGAAAGGGACAACCATAAGGCCGGCCTTCAAACCGCCGAGACCCAGGCCGAGGAGCAGCGCAAACAATTGCCCGCGTCAGAGACCAACCTGGCGACCGAAAGGGAACTGGTGAAGGGTCTCAGGGCTGAAATCCAGAAAGCCCGAGAGGGTGCCCAAGCAGCTGAGCAGGCGGTCCAACTGGCCAAGGAGTCAATTGAAGCTGAGAGGAAAGCGGCATATCAGCTGGAAGTGGACGAGACTGGAAAGCAGCTTATGGAGCAATTCGCTCTAGTTGCTCACGAGTACTGCGACGTAACCTAGTAAAAGGCACTTGACGTTGCTGGGGTCCCTTCGGACTCTCCCTTGAGGCTACCTGGGGGCATATACTATCATCCAGATATCCGAGAGCTCCCAGAGGCTGACTCTCCTCCTGCTCCCCAGCTTTTGGAGTCTACGGAGCAAAGTTTAGTCAGTGTAGCTTCCCCATCCGCCCTTGATGCACCCCAAGAGGCTGGTCTGCCAGTTGAACTAGCCAAAGACAAAGGTCAAGGGTTGGACGAAGAGAAGACTCCTGCTGAGTCCCAGAGCCAAGCCCCAGGAGCTGCTGTTCAGACAGGCCAGGTTGCTGACCCCGTGGTTCCTTCAACTCAAGAGTAGACACATAGGGCCTCCCTTTTCTTTGTGTTTTTCTTTTTGTAAGAGATTTGTAAGCTATTTTCCTGATTAATGAAGCAGTTTTTCCTTCGTATTCATTTGCTGTGCTGTGTAATATGACTCACTATTACTATTAAAGCTCTGTGCCTTAACTTTATTGTGATCTTGATATCATGTTAACAACTCGCATGACTAAGATTGGTGTTAGAAAAGGGGTAGAATGTATGAGAGCTGTGATAGAATGTTTACTTAAAAAACTTAAGTTTAAAAATTCAATGCAATTGTAACAGTGCTAACTAATCCCATATCATCTGGTCTGAGGACTACAGGCATGAATGGATTTAAGTTTAAACACTTAAAGGAATCGTAACATCGTGTTAACTAACCCAAATCATTTGGTCCGAGGACTACAGGCATGAATGAATTTAAGTTTAAACACTTAAAAGAATCGTAACAGATCGATATGCTGATTAAAAGAAGAGCTTGATTAATAATAATACCTTTTGAGGTTGTTTACATTCCACGGGCGTGGTATCACGTGATTGTCTAGGTCTTCAAGGAAGTATGCCCCAATGCCAGCTCCTGAAGTAATACGATATGGTCCTTCCCAATTAGACCCTAGCTTTCCCCACGCTGGGTTCTTTGCAGTGCCAACCACCTTTCTTAGTACGAGATCGCCAGGTTCCAGAGGCTTGAGCCTTACGTTGGCATCGTAGCCCTGTCTAAGCTTTTGTTGGTAATGTGCTAATCGGACCATTGCATTTTCCCTCCTTTCATCGATGAGATCTAAGCTCTTCTCTAGCAGCTCGTCGTTACCCGCCGGACTAAACGAGCTAGTTCTCAGTGTCGGGAATCCAGTTTCCAAAGGTATGACGGCTTCAGCCCCGTATGTCATTGAGAATGGGGTCTCTCCAGTAGACCTGCGTGGAGTGGTTCTGTAAGTCCAAAGTACATGTGGTAATTCTTCTACCCATTTACCCTTCGCGTCATCTAATCTCTTTTTCAAGCCATTCACAATGACCTTGTTGACAACTTCAGCTTGGCCATTACCCTGGGGGTAAGCTGGGATGGAGTACCTATTTATGATTCCCAACTCGCTACAATAGCTCCTAAATGCTTTGCTATCAAACTGCAGGCCATTGTCCGAGACGAGAGCACATGGGACTCCGAATCGAGTAACTATACTCTTCCATACAAACTTTTGCACGTCTACGTCTCGAATATTCGCAAGAGGCTCTGCTTCGACCCACTTGGTGAAGTAATCAGTGTTGACTAGCAGATATTTCTTGTTTCCTGCAGTCTTAGGGAATGGTCCCACGATATCCAAGCCCCATTGGGCGAAAGGCCACGGGCTAAATAGCGGGTTGAGAATCCCCCCTGGCTGATGAATGTGCGGGGCAAACTGCTGACACTGATCACATTTTTTGGCATAATCCAGGGCTTCCCTTTGCATGTTCGGCCACCAATAACCTTGAGTAATGGCTCGGTGAGCCAGGGATCTTCCTCCAGTGTGGCTTTCACAGATTCCTTCATGCAGTTCCTCTAATAACAGCTCAGCCTTTTCAGGATGCACGCACAACAAATATGACCCTGAATAGGAACGTTTGTATAGTTTCTGATCCTCGGACAACCAGAACCTGGCTGCCTTCCTCCGAATTTTATCGGCTTCTCCCTTCTCTTTAGGCAGGATATCTTCTTTCAAAAACTTGACCAGCGGGTCCATCCAACTGGGTCCAACCCTGACCTGATGTACTTGGATTACTCCTTTTCCTGCTTCGGTAGGCTTATGTAGGTCCTCAACGAGGATAACTCTCTGCAAATCTTGTGCCGAAGAGGTGGCTAGAGTGGCCAAAGAGTCGGCGTGTGAGTTGCCACTCCTAGGAATATGTAGCAAGTTGAAAGACTCGAACCCTGGCTGCAGATGTTTAACTCGGCTCAGGTATCTCTGCATTCTTTCGTCCTTTTCCTCAAACTCTCCCTGGACTTGACCCACAAATAGCCTTGAGTCCGAGAATACTTTTACTGTCTTTCCTCCCATCCTTTGGACCATACTCATCCCCATCAATAGGGCCTCGTATTCCGCCTCATTATTCGTTGCTGAGAAGCCTAACCTTAATGCTTTTTCAATAACGATTCTTTCGGGGGATATCAGTACTAGCCCCACTCCGGAGCCTCTCTGGTTTGCAACACCATCCACGTACGCCTCCCAAAGGGAGGGCTCTTGTTGAGAAATCATGCCAACTGATTTTTCATCCATGTCCGATGTCAGCTTCACCTCTTCTAGTCGGGGCTCTGTGAACTCAGCTACCAAATCGGCAAGTACCTGGCCCTTGACCGAGGTACGTGGCATATACTTGATGTCAAAAGCCCCTAGGATCGTCCCCCATTTTGCAATTCTCCCGGTGTAGTCTGCACTTCGGAGTATAGCCCTGAACGGAAGCTGGGTGAGGACGATGACGGTATGGGCTTGGAAATAATGTGGGAGCTTTCGCGTGCGATGCACCACTGCTAGAATAGCCTTTTCCAACGGTAAATAATGGACCTCGGCTTCATGAAGCGACTTGCTTACACAATAAACGGGTTTCTGCACACCGCCATCTGCTCGGATCAGGACCAAGCTTACTGCATGGGCGGCTACCGCGATATACGCAAACAAGACCTCGTCGGGCTCGGGGCTGGACATGATTGGTGGTCGAGCCAGATAATCTTTCAACTGTTGGAAGGCCACAGCACACTCCTCTGTCCACTCGAACCCTTTCCACTTGTTAATCAAGGAAAAGAAAGGTCGGCACCTATCCGCTGATCGTGAGATAAATCGATTTAGGGCTGCCGTCATCCCCGTCAGTTTCTGAACCTCCTTGGGGTTCCGAGGAGATTGTAACTCATTAATGGCCCTTATCTGATCAGGGTTGACCTCAATTCCCCTGTGAGTCACCATATATCCCAGAAACTTGCCTGACCCCACGCCAAACGAGCACTTAGCAGCGTTCAAGCGTAGCTTGTACTTCTTGAGAATTTCGAAGGTGCTTTCCAGGTCCTTTACGTGCTCAGACACCACTTTGCTCTTCACCACCATGTCGTCTATGTAAATCTCGATATTTCTCCCCAGCTGTGGTTCAAACATCCTCATCATCATCCTTTGGTAAGTAGACCCGGCATTTTTTAAACCAAATGGCATCACCTTGTAGTGGTAGTTACCCGTGGGGGTCACAAAAGCAGTCTTCTCCTGATCTTTCAGGGCTAAAGGTATCTGATAATAGCCTTGGAATGCGTCCAAGAAGCTCATTCGGGGGTGTCCGACGGTGGCATCTACTAGCCGATCGATTTTAGGCATGGGGAACGGATCTTTAGGGCATGCCTTGTTTAAGTCGGTGAAATCTACACATACTCGCCATTTCTTGCTCTTTTTCTTCACCACCACAGTATTTGCCAACCACTCTGGGTAAAAGACCTTTTTAATAGCCCCAGCTTGTTTGAGCTTTGCCACTTCTTCCCTGACTGTCTCAGCGTGTTCCTTAGACGGACGCTGAGGAGACTGCTTCTTAGGGGTGATCATGGGGTTTACTTTCAAATGGTGGCATATAAATTCCGAATCCACCCCCGGGGCTTCATAAGCATCCTAAGCGAACACGTCGAGGTTTTCCTTAAGAAGTTGCACTAACTCTTCTTTTTCCTGCAACGGCAATTGGGATCCGAGTTGAAAGAATTTCTCGGGATCATCCCCAATGATGACTTTCGTCAAATCTTCGCACCCCGCACCCTGGCCCGGATCTTCAATGGGCGATGACTGGTGCTTTGGTTACTATAAACCCATGGTTAATGACCCAGCTCCTGGCTCGTGTTGAATGGCAGCCACTAAGCATTATCTTGTTGCGGATTGATCCCCCCGGATTTCGCAAACTCGGCCTTCGGAAGGATATTTGATTTTTTGATGCAAGGTGGAGGAAACCGCCCCCAGCGCATGAAGCCAAGGTCTGGCTACAATTGCCGTGTAGGGTGAAAAAACGTCTACGACTATGAAATCCACCTCCACCACCTTTGAGCCAGTCTGCACAGGCAGTCGTATTTGGCCCTTCGGGGTAACAACTCTTCCTTCAAAACTGATCAGCGAAGATTGATATGGTGTTAAGTCACTAAGTTTGAGGTTCAGTCCCCTGTAAAGATCAGGGTACATTATTTTCGCAGCGCTTTCTTGGTCGACCATCACCCGTTTCACATCGTACCCCCCAATCCTGAGGGTGACGACCAACGCATCATCATGAGGCTGGACAGTACCCACCTTGTCGGCGTCCGAGAAGCCTAAGACCAGCTGATCATCAAATTTGCACTTCTTCGAACCCTGGCTAGATTCCCCCGCAGGTAATCGATCCACATACAAGACCTTGGATGGCCAGGATCCTATTCTCCCTAGGGTCGCAAAGATAACGTTGATAGTTCCCAGAGAGGGTTTCAGAGGGTCATCCCTCAGGGAGTTCGCGCTTATCGGACCTCCTCGGCCACTGGTGTGATGTAGGAGATGTCGCAATTTCCCCTCACTGACTAGTTGTTCCAGATGAATCCACAAGTCCCTGCAGTCCTCAGTCGTGTGCCCATAATCCTAGTGGTATTGGTAGTAGAGATTGCGATTACGTCTATTAGGATTCCCTGCCATCTTGTTCGGCCACTTGAAGAACGGCTCGTTCTTGACCTTTGCCAAAACTTGGTGGACTGGGTCTCTGAATACGGTGTTGACGGTCTAGGGATTGGCTGTTCCTGACTGCGCAGGAAAGTCTCTCCTCGGCTTGCTGCTGGTGTACCGATCCGACCTGAAATCCATCCTTTCCAGGGGGATAACCTTCTCCTTGCCTTTCCCTTGTTGTTGGTCTTCTTCAACTTTTTTGTACTTCTCAATGTGGTCCATTAGCTGGCGAATGCTAGTAACGGGTTTACCAGACAGGGATGTCCTTAAACCGTGATCGGTAGGGAGGCCAAGCTTAAACGTTTCCAGGGCCATTGCGTCAAAATTGCCCTCCATGTCGTTAAACATTTCCCAATATCTATCCGAGTACACCTTCAGGGATTCTCCTTCCTTCATGGTCAAAGACAGCAGAGAGGACAGAGGTCGGGCCACTCTTCGACATGTAACAAATCGTGAACCGAATGCTTGGGTGAGCTCTTTGAAGGAGCTGATGGAATTTGGGCTCAGCCCATTGAACCACCTCATGGCAACTGGCCCAAGACTGGAAGGGAAAACCTTGCACATCAGCGCTTTGTCCCTGGAGTAGACAGCCATCCTTTGGTTAAAATGACTCACGTGCTCCACGGGGTCCGTTTTGCCGTTGTAGATGGTGAACGCTGGTTGGTTAAAGCGCTGAGGAAGTCTGGCCTCTTCGATCTTGCACGTGAAGGGTGACCTGGAAGTCTGGTTTAGAGCCTTGCTCACGGCGTCGCTTCCGACGTCTCCACGTGATGGGCTTCTGCGTTGCCCCTTGTGAGGAGATTCTTGTTCATAGGTATAGGACTCGCTGGCTGGTGTCCTGGACTTGGGTTGATAAGTGACGTCCGGCTCATCATCAGGGTCCTCATCAGAATACGAGGGAGCCCGTTTCCTCTTTGCATGGCGTAACTCCCTTTTTAACTTTTCAACCTCCCGCTGCAAATCTCGGTTCTTCTCTGCATGGGACATGTGGCTTCCGCCATGCGATTGGCTCTGACCAGGGGGTACGATGTGCACGCTACCCTCGCGGTCTTGTCTTCGCTCGAGGTTAAGAAAAGGGTCCCCATGCTGAGATGCCCTAGACTCCGCTTCTTGTTCACCGTGTTCAGCCATCACCTACTGTCGTCTCCACCCCTGCGCAAGCTCTCCCCACAGACGGCGCTAATTGTAGGGTCTATTTTTGTAGCCCAAACCCAAAGGATATGGGTTAGAGGCCCAACGAACCCAGAACAATGAATTTGTAGAGAGTGGGCGAAAGAGCTGGGCTGGTTATGAAGCACAGAACAGTTGGCTAGGTTACGTGCAGTGATGATAACATGAACTAAAGCTCAGATAACTCCATGAATGAATGTCCGAAGAGGTGTTTTATTGAGTGAACAGCGATTACAACGTTCAGAGCTACAGTGAAGCTTTTCTCTCTCTTTCTCTTTCTTTTTTCCGGTCCCCTATTATCAGGGACCCTTCTTCTTTATATAGCATCCATTCCTATCATCTCCATCGTCCATCTGTTCTTCATCCACGCATCTACTCAAGTGCATGTCACGTCATGTGTCTACTTTAGTTCTTTATGAGTGGCGGTAGCTGAGATTGCATTGTTCAGGGGTCTTCTCCACATAAATGCGGCCAGAAAAGCTGTTGCAGCGCATTAAATGCGGTGGTAGCAGCTTTTCCTTTAGATATTTTTTAGTTCTGATCATTTCTGAATCCACCCAGGACCTATCATTGCCGTTGGGATCGTTGGGAAGATTAGTCGGACGTTCCACACGTTCGTTTGATCAAGGCTCATCATAGCCGAGGAGCAAGACGTCTTTAGACCAATGGTGACCTCTTCGGACGACACTCCCCTTCTACTTCTGGGCTTTCTGCTTTAGATGGGCCGCCCCAACCACCTATTAATCCTCGGAAATACAATAGTCCTTAACAGGGGGTTCCGGGCCCATTAAGTAGCTTTGAGCTTTTTCCCCCCACATCATCTTTTCCAATTCTTATAATCATGTTAGCATATAGTTTTTACCATACCAACACAGAAGCAAGTCTCTATAATCCATCTTTCTTTTGAAAGTATGGTAAAGTTTCACTGTCACAAAAGTTCATGAATTTTGACACATACACAATTTGCTCCATTTTTAGTCAAAGTTTGCCAACAAAATAAGAAGATCAGTGAAAAGCAAGTTACTAATATATATGGGAAAATTACAACTTATATATCTTTGGTTTGGCCGAAATTTAAGTTGTCTACTTGTAGTTTGAAATTTAACATCGTACCCACTTAAGGTTAGCTCAGTTAGATTTTTGTAACTTGCTTCTATTAAAAACAGGACTAAATATGTAATTTTGCCCCACTTTAATGTCTCTCTCCTCCAAAAATACAAAAAACATAAAATTACAAGATCAAAAGATCAAAATGAATCTAGTGGAACACTTGTATCATGAGATTTTAAATCACAGACAACTTAAATTTTGGTCAAACCTTAAGTGGGTAGTGTTAAATTTTAAACTACAGACAAGCAATTTCAATTTTAGATAAACCACAAGTGAGTAAGTTGTAATTTGCCCAATATATATTGGCATGGATCTTAGGATGAACAAATATAGTAACAAAAAGATGATGAATCTCCCAATATATGACCTGGTTGTTAAATTTTTTACTTGTCAACAGAAATTTATTTTGTTTGCAAATGAGCTAGTTGTGTATAAAGATCTGGAGTCTAAATTTGTTTGTAATAATGATCAACTCATTGACATATTTTGATCAAGGCCTCTCTTTTCAAATTTTCATTGATCTCAACCACAAAGGCACCAACTCATGCTCACTACTGTGCCCATTCATGTGTCAAGACAGTTGCAGAGAAAATTACCAATATGTTGTAGCCCTTTGCTTTGAATCAGTTATCAATATGTTGTGATGTTTAATTGAGTAGTAACAATAGTTGTTAATGTATTTCCACACAACTTAGTTGTTAAGAAGAGGAAGAAGAAGAAACCTCATAGAACTCTATTTAGATTTTTATTTATTTACAAGTTTTATAATGTTATTGGTATAATTTTGCATTCTTGCATTATCTGCATCACAAGTCAATAATCTTTAATTAATAACAAACAGCTAGTGAGAGAAGACCTGCTTGTTAAGTGTTGACCAAATCTATTTTGTTCTACACATTGTTATCACAATATCAGTCAATCATTTTTTGAATGAATGTTTTCCAGTAGGATATGTTGATTGTATTAGTGAAGGCAGTGTACAACTAGTCCTAAGTTTCTCCAAGTAAAAAATACATGCAATTGGATCATATTTCAGTTTTTATTATTATTATTTTCATAAGAGCATGATGATGATGATGAAGGAGGGTTCCTTGTTTGACATTTTTGAGTCAGTTGAACTTGTCAAACAACAATTTAATTGGGAAAATCCCTTCAAGCACTCAGCTACAAAGTTTTGATGCATCCAATTTTTTTGGAAACAAACTTTGTGGACCTCCCCTTATTGATAACTGTACTATAAAGGATGTACAACCTAACACTGAAAAGAAAGAATGCAAGGCTTTTAGTGGAGTTGATGTGGATTGGTTTTATGTGAGCATGAGACTTGGATTTGTTGTGGGTTTTTGGGTTGTATTGAGTCCTTTATTGTTGAACAAGCACTAGAGAATTTTGTACTTTCAATTCCTGGATCACCTAGGGTACAAGCTTAGGGGTTTAGTGGCACAAACTTGGTAGCATTGTAAGTAAATGTTGTAAGATTCTTAATATTTAGTGCAAACATCATGTAATCATATTAATCAATAGTTTGATTATTTTTTTATCATCTTCAAGCTGGTTAATTCTTGTATTTCTTGTTAAATTCACTCCATTAAAATTTATGAGTATGATGTTTCTTTCTTGTGAACATCAACGACAGT
This sequence comes from Quercus suber, assembly GCF_002906115.3. Taxonomy (NCBI): domain Eukaryota; kingdom Viridiplantae; phylum Streptophyta; class Magnoliopsida; order Fagales; family Fagaceae; genus Quercus; species Quercus suber. The sequence continues at coordinate 2,281,926 of NW_027069484.1, forward strand.
CCAAGTTGTAGTTTTATTATTCCTATAGATTAATAATGTAAAACTACATTTTAGTTCATAAAAGTAATTGATTTGTTAAAAGTAATATTCAATACCTTGCAATGATGCCCATTTTTTCTTTAGAATCTCTTAGTGATCACTCTGTAAAGTCTCAATAAAAAAGACAACATATTTCTGCATATCTGGGCAAACTAAAAATGCTCTTTGTAACAAATTGAAGGCTATTTGGTGGATTCCTTGCAACTAGTATTTAAGAAGGAAGCATAGGCTATGGAGGAGTGCATCTCGAAAGTCTACTTTGACCCTGGTGAAAAATTCAACCTTTGATGTTCATTGGGAAATAGGTGATATGACACATAGTGTGCTAGAATGCTATAGTTTTTTGCTTTAGAAAATTTCTATGTAGTTTCATGTCTTGTGACTAAACCTCTTAGATCACACACATGGAAGGAATAGAGTCCAATCAGAGAGAAATATTTGAAATCGAAGAAAATTTGAGAGAGAGGGATTGGATGAGGTGAGGTTCATGGTGGATGTGAATCTTATGGGGATTTCTAAAATGATCAAAGCAGCTTTTATCACCATGAAGAATTGGAGGGATTGTGGGTCATGTCCTTCCATGCAGGTCAAGTATGACATCCCAAATTTTAACTCAATTCTAAAAAGTGAATTAATAAATACATGTTATTGTTTTGTAATTTTGAATTCTGTGTCTCTACATAGGTTGGTATATACAGTTGCTTGGCTTATTTAGTGTGTATCTTTGGGCTCTGTGGTTTGATAGAGGTGTTGCACTAAGAGGTTTTCTTCCTTTGACATCCAAATCTCTTATATTACCTCCAGAAATTGATACTCTTGATTTAGTTGAAAGGTATGGAAATTGAGTTGTCTATTTCCTTAATTATGCTGCATTATTCTTTTTAGTCTTAGTAAAATATTGGTGACTCATAGTTTTGCAACTTGCAAGTAACAGGCTTGGTTAGGAGCTTGTGTTTAACTATGACAATTCTTTTTTTATCTTTACTGTGAGTTGCTTTAAATGTAACTAGGGGTGTCCAGTGACCCGGATCAACCGACCCGCCCGACCGAACCCGCCCGAACCGAAGGTCCACGGGCGGCTCCGAATTCATCCTACGGTCGGTCACGGTTTAACAAATAAAAAACCCGAATAATTCGGTTCGGATTCGGATTTCAAAATATTTCACCCGAAAAACCCGACCCGACCGAATTATTTATAAATAAAAAAATATTTTACCGATTTGACTACAGCCCATCCCCACTACTCAGTAATGCCAGCCAAGACTGAACCCACACACCTTCCCAACATTAATATCAGCCGTTCAATATATTTCAAATAGGGCCTCATTTTACTTAATTTATTGGGCCTTCAATCAGGACATATCAAAAAGGCCCAAAATAGGCCTATTCTTTTTATCACCTGCGTTCAAAACAACACAGCAAAAAGGTTTTTTTTTTTTTTTTTTTAAATAACCTGTCATCTAAAACAAGATCCACCTATCAATCCAAATACATAATCTTTCCCACATTATCCACAAAATAAACACAACAAATAATATGTTAATCTGTTGCTCATAAAAACAAAAAAAAGTAATAAGCAACTAGGCAGTAAGCTGCTCAACACCTATAAAACCAGACAACCACAACAAACAATATTTCCAGAAACAAATAAATTACATAAAACCTGCCAAGTTGCCAACCACAACAAACAAAATTTCCAGGTTCCAGCAACAAATAAATTACATAAAACCTGCCAAGTTGCCAACCACAACAAACAACCACAACAAACAATATTTCCAGGTTCCAAGTCCAACAACAAATAAATTACATAAAACCTGCCAAGTTGCCAACCACAACAAACAATATTTCCAAGTTCCAGCAACAAATAAATTACATAAAACCTGCCAACCACAACAAACAATATTTCCAGCAACAAATAAATTACAACAAATAATATACTTAGTAACATAGAGGCAGTTACTGCAAGTTATTTGGGCAGTAACCCATAAGGCAGAAAGCTTGGTAGTTACACAATGTTCCAAGCAATGTAATTAGTTACAACAATCAAATACCATAGGTATTTCAAAAAAATAGCTTTTCCAAAGCATTGAATGACTACTCTATAGTTTATAAGTCTATAACTAATAGAAAAGAAAACCTATGAACTAAGATTTCTTTTCTATAAGCATTGACAGTTGAGTATTGTTACAAGTTAGAAAAGCAATATGTCCAAAAAAGCCTCCAAAATATTCCCAAAATGCTGCCTTCTTTACAAAATAAATTACCATCCTCCTACAATAGACAAAAAAATATTCAACAAACAATACATTAGTACCTAATACAAGACCAACTAGTAAGGAAACCAAGTTTATAACAGTAGGGGGCTAAAGGCAGAATCATACCAAGTCAGTGATTAATCATCAATGCTGATCAAGGGTCGCTTGCCTGAAGTGGAGCCCTTGCTTGAGCTGGTATTTGCTGTTTCAGTTGATGTTTGTGGATTTAAAACTAGAAAAGAATAGGAAATAAACACAACAGATTAAATTTTGCTTGAATACATGAGACATTCAATAAAATTAATAGACTAAGTTTCAGAATTTAAACATATTACCTAAGTCAAGTAACTCCTCCTCCAATGCCTCTACATCATCCCTTGACTGGCGATGAGAAATTGGAACGGTGGCTTGAAGCCAATTTTGTGAACATACAAG
>NW_027069484.1:2285159-2313510 GCF_002906115.3 Quercus suber
GCTGCTGCTGCTACCCAATCTGAAGCTGCTGCTGCTTCTGAGTTGCCCCCAATTCCACCATGCCAAGTGAGTATGACAGCCCCTGTTAGTGGTACTTGTAGTGGTAGGAAAAAGTCTGTTGTTTGGGGTCACTTTGAAAAAGTAAAGATAGGTGAGGGTGATACTAGTAAAACTAAGGCTATTTGTAATTATTGTCAAAAATCGTATAATGCTGATAGTAAGACTTCTGGTACTAGTAATTTGTTAGCCCATGTGCTAATATGTCCTAAGAACCCTAATAGAGATGATCTAGTTAAAGGGCAGAAAACATTAGCTTTTGAACCCAAAAAGGATGGAGAAGACGGATTCCACCTTGTGTCAACATCCTTTTCTGTTGAGGCTTGTAGAAAGGCATTGGCCGAAATGATTATAATTGATGAATTGCCTTTTAGGTATGTTGAGGGGTATGGGTTTAAGAAATATGTAACTACCTTACAACCTAAGCTTCGATTAAAGGATATTCCATCTCGTCAAACTGTGGCTAGAGATGTGATAGGCATTTATAATAGTGAGAGAGAGAAGTTAAGGAAATCCTTGAAGGGTTGTAGGGTGTGTCTCACTACAGACACATGGACTTCTATTCAGAATCTAAATTATATGTGTCTCACATGTCACTTTATTGATGATGCTTGGAAATTGCATAAGAGAATTATAAATTTTTGTCAAGTTGAAGACCACAAAGGGGAGACTATAGGTAGAAAGATTGAGATGTCATTGCGTGAGTGGGGTATTGATGGGATATTTACATTGACAGTGGATAATGCTAGCTCAAATTTAACAACAATTAAATTTTTGCAAAGGGTGACTAAGGATTGGAATGGGACAGTTTTAGGAAATAAGTACATGCACATGAGGTGTTGTGCCCATATCCTAAATCTCATTGTGGGGGAAGGCTTGAAAGAGATAGATGCATCTGTTGCTAAGGTGCGTGAAGCTGTGAGGTATGTGAAGTCTTCACCCAATAGAAGTCAAACTTTTAGGAGTTTTATGGAGAGGTTAGGTATGGAGTCCAAGAGTCTTCTTAGTCTAGATGTACCTACTAGGTGGAACTCAACCTATATCATGTTAGAAACTGCTGAAAAATTTGAAAAAGTGTTCTTAAGAATGGATTTTGAAGATGATGGTTATTCGTCATACTTTAGGACCAAGGAAGATAGTGGTGGTTTGGGGTCTCCGTGTATGACTGATTTCCAAAACTGTAGGGTATTTGTGACTTTCTTAAGGCTTTTTTATAATGCAACGAAGAAATTTTCTGGTTCTTTGTATGTTACTTCAAATGCATTTTATGATGAGATCTTTGTTATTCAGGAGAGTATTTCCAATTTAGTTAAATCCCAAAACACTCTCTTGAAAAGCACAGCCACAAATATGCTAACTAAATTTGAGAAGTATTGGGGGGAAGGGGAGAAAATTAATCCTCTTTTGTATGTGGCTGTGGTTCTTGATCCACGAAAAAAATTGAGGTTTTTGAAGTTTTCATTTTCTGAAATTTATGGGAATGTAGTTGCAGAAGTGATGGTTGATAAGGTGAAAGATCTTTTGTATGAGTTATATAATTTTTACACTTCTATTCATTCACCAAATGTGCAAGAACAAAGTAGGAGTGAGAGGACAGAATTGGAGAGTGATGCTAGTGATCCATATGTGATGGTTCACTCGCGATATGAACGTTTTTTGCAAGTTGAGCAGTCTGTAGGTTGTAGTAATGAGCTTGAGAAGTATTTGGCAGAAAACTGTGATGGTAGAAAGGAGGTGAATTTTGAAATATTGGAGTGGTGGAGGGATAATTGTAATAGGTACCAAGTGTTATCTAAAGTTGCTAAGGATGTGCTGGCTGTACCAGTGTCCACTGTTGCATCTGAGTCAGCGTTTAGCACTGGAGGTCGAATTGTTGATCCATTTCGAAGTTCATTGTCTCCTCTCATGGTTCAAAACCTTGTATGTTCACAAAATTGGCTTCAAGCCACCGTTCCAATTTCTCATCGCCAGTCAAGGGATGATGTAGAGGCATTGGAGGAGGAGTTACTTGACTTAGGTAATATGTTTAAATTCTGAAACTTAGTCTATTAATTTTATTGAATGTCTCATGTATTCAAGCAAAATTTAATCTGTTGTGTTTATTTCCTATTCTTTTCTAGTTTTAAATCCACAAACATCAACTGAAACAGCAAATACCAGCTCAAGCAAGGGCTCCACTTCAGGCAAGCGACCCTTGATCAGCATTGATGATTAATCACTGACTTGGTATGATTCTGCCTTTAGCCCCCTACTGTTATAAACTTGGTTTCCTTACTAGTTGGTCTTGTATTAGGTACTAATGTATTGTTTGTTGAATATTTTTTTGTCTATTGTAGGAGGATGGTAATTTATTTTGTAAAGAAGGCAGCATTTTGGGAATATTTTGGAGGCTTTTTTGGACATATTGCTTTTCTAACTTGTAACAATACTCAACTGTCAATGCTTATAGAAAAGAAATCTTAGTTCATAGGTTTTCTTTTCTATTAGTTATAGACTTATAAACTATAGAGTAGTCATTCAATGCTTTGGAAAAGCTATTTTTTTGAAATACCTATGGTATTTGATTGTTGTAACTAATTACATTGCTTGGAACATTGTGTAACTACCAAGCTTTCTGCCTTATGGGTTACTGCCCAAATAACTTGCAGTAACTGCCTCTATGTTACTAAGTATATTATTTGTTGTAATTTATTTGTTGCTGGAAATATTGTTTGTTGTGGTTGGCAGGTTTTATGTAATTTATTTGTTGCTGGAACTTGGAAATATTGTTTGTTGTGGTTGGCAACTTGGCAGGTTTTATGTAATTTATTTGTTGTTGGACTTGGAACCTGGAAATATTGTTTGTTGTGGTTGTTTGTTGTGGTTGGCAACTTGGCAGGTTTTATGTAATTTATTTGTTGCTGGAACCTGGAAATTTTGTTTGTTGTGGTTGGCAACTTGGCAGGTTTTATGTAATTTATTTGTTGCTGGAAATATTGTTTGTTGTGGTTGTCTGGTTTTATAGGTGTTGAGCAGCTTACTGCCTAGTTGCTTATTACTTTTTTTTGTTTTTATGAGCAACAGATTAACATATTATTTGTTGTGTTTATTTTGTGGATAATGTGGGAAAGATTATGTATTTGGATTGATAGGTGGATCTTGTTTTAGATGACAGGTTATTTAAAAAAAAAAAAAAAAAAAACCTTTTTGCTGTGTTGTTTTGAACGCAGGTGATAAAAAGAATAGGCCTATTTTGGGCCTTTTTGATATGTCCTGATTGAAGGCCCAATAAATTAAGTAAAATGAGGCCCTATTTGAAATATATTGGGAATTTAAGAAATCTGAAAACAATGGGTTTAGCAAACTGTCAAATAGTGTAATTTGGGCTAAAAAGGCCCAAAAAAATTGAAATTATCATAATTTTATCTATGGAAAAAAGTCCGGCCCAATCTGAGGCCCAGACCCGTCAAACCGTTGACTCCGACCCGGAAAACCGATTATCCGAGATGTCGGATCCGACCCGAATATTCGGTCGAGTACGGTTTTGAAATTTGCCAACCCGACCCAGCCGGGTCGAGTCCGGTTTGGGCCCAAAACCGACCCGGCCCGACCCGTGGACAGCCCTAAATGTAACAGACAGCTTTTAACATACAGGATTTATCGATTGCAAAAGTTCATATTTTGTGATAAATTGAAATAAACGATTCTCAGCTCTCTATACTTTTTTCTTTGAGATTTGTTTCCCTTTCATGAAGTCCCTTTACTGCACATTAGAAGAATCTGAATTGTAATCTCATATATGCGTGTCTGTATCTATTTGGGTGGGTACCTAGATGTATATGTGTATGTTGATAAAATTAGGTCTGCTGCAGAGGGATTGGGTCTAGGTGAAATAGGAATTTGTTGAATTGGTGATTTAACCAATTAGGGAACGTAGAATTTGTGGGGTTAATTTAATTCTCTGTGGTGTTTTGTTGGGATTTTAATGTTGTTTGCAATGATTTATTAAAGATTTTTGTTTCAAATCTGTTTGGCATGTTAAAAAATAGTCAACTAAAAAAAAAAAATTTTGCAATTAAAGGTTCTCTCTCTCTCTCTCTCTCTCTCTCTCTCTCTCTCTCTCTCTCTTAAAAATAGGGTCAATAACATGTGTTGTTTTTTATGCTTGAAACCCAAAGTGGCGATTAGCACCCTAGAAGTTGAATGAGGGTTTTGAATCCATTTTTATTTGTTTGCTAGGTAAATAGGGGGAAGAGGACTGCTGGGGGTTCAAACTAGTGTTCAGGCATTACAAGAGGGGTTTTTGTTGTTCTGAGATTTCATCAATTTAATGTGCTCATGTTTATTAATAATCTCATTGTGCAAGCTATAGTTTTGTTTGGGTTGCTCTTGATACCTTTTAAGTGTGATTTTATGATTAACTGAAGATATGTCTATATGGCAATAGATTTGAACAATATTTTTTATTTCAGAAACAGAAACAATGAAAATGATGCTGAGATTGTATTTGCATTTGGTAGAGTGATTTTGGAAAGTCTTTTCTTAAACTTTTCTTGGATCTAAATTTTAGACCCCTTTCGTTGAAATTTTAGGTCTTGGTTTTTGTGACACATTACTTAACCCAAAAGCTAAAGGAAATGGGTTTGGGAAATTGGATTCAATAATGTTATATTCGTGTTTACTTCGTTTCTTCTCCATGTTGGACTTCGAGTCACGTGTATACGCAACAATTGTTTTGCTTCATATTCTGTGAGCTAACTAATATAATTTTCCTTATCGCTAATCCACTGAACTGGTCATTGCAAATGGTGGGTTTCAGGGGGTATTTCCTACTTCTAGTTCATATGCATATAATTTGGCATTGTTGGTTAGCGTACCCGATGTGGTCTTATGGTGTGACTTGCAATTAACAGAGAATGGAGTTAGGATTTGCACACCAGGTTATCCACTAAATTGCTCCCTACCAAAGGATGGCTTTCTGTGGATTTCACCTTCAAGGAGCTAACAACTGTTGCCTTTAAGTAAGAGTTGTTTCAAACATTGTTTCTTTGTATTTACTATTGGCAACTTGGGTGTCTTGTGAACCAGATATGATGATTTGGTAGCACATTTTTCTTTACATATGGTTGGACATCATAATTTTCCAAAGCTATTCTTATGGAAGCAAAGAAATATGAGAATAAAAGTGCGTTTTAACATTAAAATTTTGTTTCCAATGACTGTTACGGTGGCTATTTGGCTGTCTCGTTACTTATTTGATATAATATTTTGCGTTAACAATTAATCACAATTTCTGTATTTCTAACCACTAACTCTGGGATTTCTTCTTTTGAGCTAATAAATTTGATGGCAATGCATTCCAAATTCTCACTGTTCAAGATTTGGCTTCAATGTTCAGGCCCCCAGGTTTATGGTTGAACATTCAGGATAATAAAAAATCATAATTCTGTTAAATATTTTATTGGTGTCTTCTTTCTTCTTCTTGTTGGTAAGATGTTTCTCTAAACATGTAGGATCTGTTTGCACAGCTATCATTTTGACCAACCCTTTTGTTCTAATACTTTTGCAGCAACACAATTTGAGTATGAGAAGCTTTGTACTTTCTGTACCTAATAGTGTCAATTGTTCAATACATTTCATCACCAGAGGTTGCTTGCTTAAGAAGTATTTTGGCATGAATTAATCCAAAAATGACAAAACTGGTCTTTCAGTTTTTAGGACAAGATAAGATTGAGCCTTAAACCAACCAGAATTATGGTTCTCACTTAAAGAATCTTACATTTTCCCATGCATTTGCCTCTGGAATTCTTGTTCCCAAGGCTTACATATGGCCTGTAGATGCAACTAATCATTTACTGCCTCATACGTGGATGCTCATAACGAAGGGTTAAAAGTTTTTGCATCAGCTTTTGCAAATGATGTTCCATTTAGCTTCAGTTATAGTTTATGACCCAATAACTGAGTTCTTGAATTACACTGACAATTGCGACTTCTCTGTTAATGGTGCACTGGCTGACTTCCCAATTCCTCCTTTGGATGATTTATTCTTAGGTACTCTTGGAGCATGGTGAATGGTGCTCCCTCATCTCACATTCACAGTAGAGTCCATCATGAATGTGAGAAGAGGGAACATCATTTCACTATACTCCTGGAGTACCTAAGAATTTTCCCCTTTGGAGAGTATTGGTTCAGTAAAGTTTTTCTAGCTGTTTTGATTTCTGTACATTCTCATAAAAAGTTAAACACTTAAATTGTACTGCCTACCTGAATACCTTGACAGATGCATTGGATAATGATCAAATCAATAAAGCTTCTAATTTCGTGCATTGGTTCAGGACACCTTGATGGATTTCTCTTTTGCCCATTTCTTGACCCTGTACACATTCAATGTGAAGCAATTTGCTCTTTGTCAGTGCAATCACGTGGATATTGTGTGCATTTCCAGATATCCTTGAACAACTTTTCTGCATTTTGTTCTAAACTTGTGTTATTTCTAGCTTCATATGGATGCATTTATGATTCATCCTACCCTTCAAGAGAAGTTAAAGTTTAATCAAATGTGTTTTTTTGTTTTTTTGTTTTTTTTTTTTTTAAATACTAAAACTCGCACTGATTTTTGGAGACTTTCCAATTTCATTCCAAGTCCTTGGACTACCTATAATGCATAGCTCCTTGATCAGGTTACTACAGAATTTAAATTGAATTTTTGTTGTATTAGTAATTGCAAATGAGTTTGTCTATCACATGCCACAATTGCACTTTCAGAACTGAAAGATTAGAATACCATTGCTTGTCGTTGCATTTCATTTTACAGTAATAGCTTTTGATAATTCTGACATAATTAGTTATTTTTCTCAATGATAAGATTATTGCATGCTCATTTCAATAATATTTTCTTCAAGATGCTGATTTTGCTCATCTAGGTCAAAATGCTTCAGCGCAATGATTCTTTTCTCCTCATAAATGATCAATAAGGTTGTCTAACTGCATGTTTTTATGAAAATATTATCTTTTTAGAATATTATTGTTGGCCTTTTTCTTTCACCTTCCTCACTCTCCAGCGAATCCTTTGGTTATCTCTAAATATGGAGCAAGCAAAGATTACCCTGGTTGTACAGATTTAGCATATAGGAAAGTGATTGATGATCATGTAGATGTACTCGACTGTCTTGTATGATTGGCAAAGGATGGGACTCCGTTTTGCTTTATCATTAATTTTTTGTAAGCATACCTGTGATAATATAATTGGGTGGAATGGTAATTATATTGGTCAAATTTGGTCTAGGGGGCTCTGGTGTGCAGAACCATCTTCAAAACTCTTCTGCACAGGACATTGCAGAGGCCAGGGAACTCTTGAAGCAGAGGAGGTGACATTGGCTGCTGAAGACTTCTTTTATGACGTTTTTGAAGATCCAGAGAAATTTTAAGATAATTTCAAAATATATCACAACTTGAGGTACAAATTGGATGCTAAATTGTGTGGATTTGAGGATATACAATGTACTTACTGCTGTCTAATATTTTGATTTTTATTTGAAACTAATGATGCAAGATCTGTTGGATGAACATATGTAGAAAGGAATATATCCTGGGTATGCAGTTCTTAATTAAAGAGAACCTTTTGACTGATTTAATTGACTTGAATTTTTTGTTTGAGTAAAATGATGAACATATGTAATTGGTATTATTTGCCAACCACCACTATGGTCATCATCGAAGGAGCCACCAGTGTTCACTAGAAGTCAGCAGTCAAAGCAAAAGACAGATTTCAATCAGGCAACATCGTTGGTTCATCTTATGTGTCATCTCCAATTACCTAAGTTTGTTGTGCTGCTTCTACAAGATACTAACAAAGAATCTTGAGTTTGTCACGTGTTTTTGCTTTGGGTTTGAGAATAGTAGGGCTGTCCACGGGTCGGGCCGGGTCGGTTTTGGGCCCAAACCGGACTCGACCCGGCTGGGTCGGGTTGGCAAATTTCAAAACCGTACTCGACCGAATATTCGGGTCGGATCCGACATCTCGGATAATCGGTTTTCCGGGTCGGAGTCAACGGTTTGACGGGTCTGGGCCTCAGATTGGGCCGGACTTTTTTCCATAGATAAAATTATGATAATTTCAATTTTTTTGGGCCTTTTTAGCCCAAATTACACTATTTGACAGTTTGCTAAACCCATTGTTTTCAGATTTCTTAAATTCCCAATATATTTCAAATAGGGCCTCATTTTACTTAATTTATTGGGCCTTCAATCAGGACATATCAAAAAGGCCCAAAATAGGCCTATTCTTTTTATCACCTGCGTTCAAAACAACACAGCAAAAAGGTTTTTTTTTTTTTTTTTTAAATAACCTGTCATCTAAAACAAGATCCACCTATCAATCCAAATACATAATCTTTCCCACATTATCCACAAAATAAACACAACAAATAATATGTTAATCTGTTGCTCATAAAAACAAAAAAAAGTAATAAGCAACTAGGCAGTAAGCTGCTCAACACCTATAAAACCAGACAACCACAACAAACAATATTTCCAGAAACAAATAAATTACATAAAACCTGCCAAGTTGCCAACCACAACAAACAAAATTTCCAGGTTCCAGCAACAAATAAATTACATAAAACCTGCCAAGTTGCCAACCACAACAAACAACCACAACAAACAATATTTCCAGGTTCCAAGTCCAACAACAAATAAATTACATAAAACCTGCCAAGTTGCCAACCACAACAAACAATATTTCCAAGTTCCAGCAACAAATAAATTACATAAAACCTGCCAACCACAACAAACAATATTTCCAGCAACAAATAAATTACAACAAATAATATACTTAGTAACATAGAGGCAGTTACTGCAAGTTATTTGGGCAGTAACCCATAAGGCAGAAAGCTTGGTAGTTACACAATGTTCCAAGCAATGTAATTAGTTACAACAATCAAATACCATAGGTATTTCAAAAAAATAGCTTTTCCAAAGCATTGAATGACTACTCTATAGTTTATAAGTCTATAACTAATAGAAAAGAAAACCTATGAACTAAGATTTCTTTTCTATAAGCATTGACAGTTGAGTATTGTTACAAGTTAGAAAAGCAATATGTCCAAAAAAGCCTCCAAAATATTCCCAAAATGCTGCCTTCTTTACAAAATAAATTACCATCCTCCTACAATAGACAAAAAAATATTCAACAAACAATACATTAGTACCTAATACAAGACCAACTAGTAAGGAAACCAAGTTTATAACAGTAGGGGGCTAAAGGCAGAATCATACCAAGTCAGTGATTAATCATCAATGCTGATCAAGGGTCGCTTGCCTGAAGTGGAGCCCTTGCTTGAGCTGGTATTTGCTGTTTCAGTTGATGTTTGTGGATTTAAAACTAGAAAAGAATAGGAAATAAACACAACAGATTAAATTTTGCTTGAATACATGAGACATTCAATAAAATTAATAGACTAAGTTTCAGAATTTAAACATATTACCTAAGTCAAGTAACTCCTCCTCCAATGCCTCTACATCATCCCTTGACTGGCGATGAGAAATTGGAACGGTGGCTTGAAGCCAATTTTGTGAACATACAAGGTTTTGAACCATGAGAGGAGACAATGAACTTCGAAATGGATCAACAATTCGACCTCCAGTGCTAAACGCTGACTCAGATGCAACAGTGGACACTGGTACAGCCAGCACATCCTTAGCAACTTTAGATAACACTTGGTACCTATTACAATTATCCCTCCACCACTCCAATATTTCAAAATTCACCTCCTTTCTACCATCACAGTTTTCTGCCAAATACTTCTCAAGCTCATTACTACAACCTACAGACTGCTCAACTTGCAAAAAACGTTCATATCGCGAGTGAACCATCACATATGGATCACTAGCATCACTCTCCAATTCTGTCCTCTCACTCCTACTTTGTTCTTGCACATTTGGTGAATGAATAGAAGTGTAAAAATTATATAACTCATACAAAAGATCTTTCACCTTATCAACCATCACTTCTGCAACTACATTCCCATAAATTTCAGAAAATGAAAACTTCAAAAACCTCAATTTTTTTCGTGGATCAAGAACCACAGCCACATACAAAAGAGGATTAATTTTCTCCCCTTCCCCCCAATACTTCTCAAATTTAGTTAGCATATTGTGGCTGTGCTTTTCAAGAGAGTGTTTTGGGATTTAACTAAATTGGAAATACTCTCCTGAATAACAAAGATCTCATCATAAAATGCATTTGAAGTAACATACAAAGAACCAGAAAATTTCTTCGTTGCATTATAAAAAGCCTTAAGAAAGTCACAAATACCTACAGTTTTGGAAATCAGTCATACACGGAGACCCCAAACCACCACTATCTTCCTTGGTCCTAAAGTATGACGAATAACCATCATCTTCAAAATCCATTCTTAAGAACACTTTTTCAAATTTTTCAGCAGTTTCTAACATGATATAGGTTGAGTTCCACCTAGTAGGTACATCTAGACTAAGAAGACTCTTGGACTCCATACCTAACCTCTCCATAAAACTCCTAAAAGTTTGACTTCTATTGGGTGAAGACTTCACATACCTCACAGCTTCACGCACCTTAGCAACAGATGCATCTATCTCTTTCAAGCCTTCCCCCACAATGAGATTTAGGATATGGGCACAACACCTCATGTGCATGTACTTATTTCCTAAAACTGCCCCATTCCAATCCTTAGTCACCCTTTGCAAAAATTTAATTGTTGTTAAATTTGAGCTAGCATTATCCACTGTCAATGTAAATATCCCATCAATACCCCACTCACGCAATGACATCTCAATCTTTCTACCTATAGTCTCCCCTTTGTGGTCTTCAACTTGACAAAAATTTATAATTCTTCTATGCAATTTCCAAGCATCATCAATAAAGTGACATGTGAGACACATATAATTTAGATTCTGAATAGAAGTCCATGTGTCTGTAGTGAGACACACCCTACAACCCTTCAAGGATTTCCTTAACTTCTCTCTCTCACTATTATAAATGCCTATCACATCTCTAGCCAGAGTTTGACGAGATGGAATATCCTTTAATCGAAGCTTAGGTTGTAAGGTAGTTACATATTTCTTAAACCCATACCCCTCAACATACCTAAAAGGCAATTCATCAATTATAATCATTTCGGCCAATGCCTTTCTACAAGCCTCAACAGAAAAGGATGTTGACACAAGGTGGAATCCGTCTTCTCCATCCTTTTTGGGTTCAAAAGCTAATGTTTTCTGCCCTTTAACTAGATCATCTCTATTAGGGTTCTTAGGACATATTAGCACATGGGCTAACAAATTACTAGTACCAGAAGTCTTACTATCAGCATTATACGATTTTTGACAATAATTACAAATAGCCTTAGTTTTACTAGTATCACCCTCACCTATCTTTACTTTTTCAAAGTGACCCCAAACAACAGACTTTTTCCTACCACTACAAGTACCACTAACAGGGGCTGTCATACTCACTTGGCATGGTGGAATTGGGGGCAACTCAGAAGCAGCAGCAGCTTCAGATTGGGTAGCAGCAGCAGCAGCTTCAGATTGGGTAGCAGCAGCAGCTTCAACTTGGGTGGGAATAACACCATCATCTTCTGTAGCAGCTGGTGTTTGGACAGAGGGTTCATTAGTGGGGGTTTCCATGACCTAAAAAAACAAAGATACATATTAGCAAACTAAAGTAACAAGTATAATTCATAGCTCTAATAATAAATAATAACCACACAAACCAAAAAGGAAAACCAGTATCTTGCAAGATCACAGATATAATCAGAAGAGATTATTAGAAAGAAACATCACAAATCACAAATCTCTTCTTAGCAAGATCACAAATCACTCAATGAAGTAAATTAATTAGGGACATGCAAGATCACAGATCTCTTCTTAGCAGTGACAAATTGCATGATTATACAATCAGGCTGATGTTCAGGTGCTTTTTGTTAACTTTATATATTTTTTGTTTCTTATTGCAGGCGTTTTTAGAATATTTGGCTTTGAAAGCCCCTAACATCTAGGCAGAGAGATGAATGTAATTTTTAAATTATCATCATTCAATTTGTGTTCAGTGATTTTTCATGCATATTCAAGTCAAATGAGACGAATTCAGTTGTAAACCATGATTAAAACATTTTTTTTAATAGCCAAAATCTCATCATTCAATTTGTGTTCAGTGCTATATTTTCCATGCATTTTTCCATGCATGTTCAAGTCAAATGAGACGAATTCAGTTGTAATCATCTGCAATTGAATGATTAAAACTATTTTTTTAATATCCACAATCTAGCACACCAGAGCTATGGAAAACAAGCCCAAATAGGCAATTCAATGAATAGAGAGAACTGTTATAAAAAAAATTTATTGAATAGAAAAACTAAATTTCATTGCAAAGGAATCACACGGGCAGTGTGGTGTTGAAACTAAAGTTGAAATGCTACAAAATCCTCAAACCCAGTTTCTCAACCCAAAAAAAAAAAAAAAAAAAAAGGAACCCTCAAAGCCAACTCTCATAAGGCGCATTAGAAAGACTGCAAGAGATGAGCCATATTCCTACAGTTATACTAATCACATCATAACAATCTTCTCATATAAATGTGTTAAAAACAAAGCAACTTGTAGGTGTTGGAAATAAACTTAGGAACAGCCACATCATAACAATCTTCTCATATAATCAACTTGTAGGTGTTAAATGTGTTAAAAACAAAACAAGGTAAACTAAAACTTCCATAAGATGCTATAACCAAAAATGTTAAATTCTTTATAAGTGATCATGACCCTTTTAAGTGATCAAATAGGGCCTCATTTTACTTAATTTATTGGGCCTTCAATCAGGTTTCATAGTATGAGTGACTACATATTTCCTTTAAGTGATCATGACTCTGAGTGACTACATATTTTTTTTTTTTTTACTAAACACAAAGGAAAATAAAAACCATACCTTAAAGAAAACCGGGTTTCAAACTTGAGGCAGATAATGATACTCTTTCAATCCTGTATAAAATTAAAACAGGATCAAAATTGATTAAAGAAAAGAACAAAGAATTAAAGTATAACAGTTAGGGTTTCTAAGTATTTTTTTTTTTTTTACTAAACACAAAGGAAAATAAAAACCATACCTTAAAGAAAACCGGGTTTCAAACTTGAGGCAGATAATGATACTCTTTCAATCCTGTATAAAATTAAAACAGGATCAAAATTGATTAAAGAAAAGAACAAAGAATTAAAGTATAACAGTTAGGGTTTCTAAATTTTTTTTTTTTTTTTACTAAACACAAAGGAAAATAAAAACCATACCTTAAAGAAAACCGGGTTTCAAACTTGAGGCAGATAATGATACTCTTTCAATCCTGTATAAAATTAAAACAGGATCAAAATTGATTAAAGAAAAGAAAAAAGAATTAAAGTATAATAGTTAGGGTTTCTAAGTTTTTTTTAGTTAGGGTTTCATAGTATGAATCTTTGGTTTATTTGATTTTAACATTTGATTTCCATAAAAATTGAAACCAACGAGACTAACAAAAGAGAATGATGAGAAACAAAGAAAAATTACCTTACTGAATCAGTGAAGAGTACACAATGGCTGGGTGAGGACTAAACACTAGCGGTAGCTATGAAGAGAGGAGTGGACAACGGCGGCGGCGCTAGGCTTTGGAGGCGGAGAGGGGAGTGGGTAACGACATTGGAGGCGGCTAGGGTTTGTTCTTTGGATTTGGAGAAACGGTACAGAGTCTTTATATATTATAGAGTGTGGGATTGTGAGAGTTTGAGAGAGCCAGGCAAAGAACTGAGAGTCTGAGACCGAAGAAGTGAAGAATGAACAGGTGAGGAAGAGTGAAAAGGGGAGGAGGCGTGAATGGGAAGCCATGAGTCCATGCCCTCAACTCTGTCTCTGAAGTGAAAACTGAAGAATGAGGAGACCCGTGAAAGGAAGTGAGAGATATCAGATCTCTCCCAATTAATTCCCACCGTTAGATTGGCTTTTCATCTTGGATTATAACCGTTGATTTCGAATGGGTTATTGTGCACTGTTACCGGTCATGTCCTGCTCAGTTAGTCAGTTTTGCTCTCATCAACACCATCAATTTTAAAATTTAATTTGAGATGAACGGCTGATATTAATGTTGGGAAGGTGTGTGGTTTAAGTCTCGGCTAGCATTACTGAGTGGGGATGGGCTGTAGTCAAATCAATAAAGTGTTTTTTTATTTATAAATAATTCGGTCAGGTCGGGTTTTTCGGGTGAAATATTTTGAAACCCGAATCCGAACCGAATTATTCGGGTTTTTCATTTGTTAAATCGTGACCGACCGTAGGGTGAATTCGGAGCCGCCCGTGGACCTTCGGTTCGGGCGGGTTCAGTCGGGTGGGTCGGTTGATCCGGGTCACTGGACACCCCTAACTTCACATATATAAGTTCTTGTGTTGTGAAAAGGGTAAGGACAAGGTAATCAAGTCTTCAAGAGAGAGATTCACACACATATATACTTATATGAGGAAACAAAAGTTTCTCTCTAAACTATTTTGGAAAGAAATCCTTCAAACTCCTTATATATTTTTATATTGCGTGTAAATTTTGAAAATCTAACAGTTAAATTGCATATTATTATTATATCCTTCAAGTTTGAAAATTTCAAGAAGATCAAAGATCAATTTCTATGTCATCAAAGAAATGTTAAAATTTCAAGTTTTTATGATTTAAAATTGTATATAAAAAAATAAGTTTATTGATCGAATAATAAATAACATCCAATTTGAATGAAATTTGATATATATATATATATATATATTAAGAACATAAGAAACATAAAATTTAACAGCTGGATTTTCAAAATTTATACCCAAAAAAAGGAATATATGAGAAATTTGAAGAGTTTCTCTCTAAATTAATTTGGAGAGAAATTTTGTTCTATATTAGGTTAGAGTAGAATTCTATCTCAGATCAACAAGAATGGAAAAATACAAGCGAATTGTCAACCTTCTATATTTTTAGGGGCAGGTATCTCTTGGCGATTAATTGAAGGTGTATTATATATGTATGGATCACGTTAGAGGAGATTGTCTTCTCACTTTGCAAGTCAATTTTATGGGGAAAAACTGCAAACTAACATCATTCTCCGAACAATTTAGTCAGTTAGCAACGTTTCCAAACTATTTAGAAAACTAACATAGGATCTAGATGAAGTTATTCCAGGTGGGGAAAAGCAAAGAAAAACCAACAAAAGGATGTGGAGAGGAAAAGCAAATACAGAGAGAAAAAGCAAAGAAAAACCAGCAAAGAAGGATACAAAGAGGAAAAGCAAAGAAAAATGTAGCAACATGTACGCTTCTTCTTTACTCCTCCTTGATTGAGAAATAAACATCTTCAAACATTTAAGCTCAACATAAAGGAAGATTAATGGAGAGGCATCAAAATCCAGCAATGCATGCTTCGTCTTAACACTCGCGGTCAATTTTTGATTTAGTTCTATTGAGAAAATTTGGGGCTTTTGTGACAACGAAACTAGAAAAACAATAAAACCAAACCCAAGCCGTGATCAAAACTACCGTGGGGTTGTGTTTAATTTGGGTGCGGAGAATGGGTTTTTTTTTTTGTTTTTTTTTTTGGGTTTGGGTTTCTGAGAAATGAATTTGGTTCTTCTTCTTCTTTGGTTAGATCTTGATCTTCCTTCTTCTTCTTTACTCCTTGTTCTTCACTATGTTCTTCACCCCTTCACTTTGTTCTTCACCCTGTACGCTTCCTCATTTTGTTCTTATAGTTCTATGGAACTTGAGTTCTAGAGACTCAATTTTCACATTGGAACTAGAGTGTGTAAGGCTCGATTTTTATCTTGAACTCGAGTCTCTTAGATTCGAGATGTTAGTTTCCTAAATAGTTTCGAAAATCTGCTAACTAATGAAATTGCTCCTAAAATGGTGTTAAATGGCAAAAAAAAAAAAGTCCCAATTTTATGAATGAAATATTTGATTTTAAATGTATAGTATAAGTATAACATCAATAGATTTTACTAACTAATCAATCTATTCCTTACTTATTTGTTATACAAGTTTCACCGTTATTAAAAAAAAGAAAAAGAAAAAGAAAAAAAAGAGGAGGGTTATAATACAAGTTAATTTCAATCCTCCTTCTTGGCCCAAAGGGTTAAGAGATTTTAACCTAGTGTAATTTAAATTGGCTGGTTGCCCCAAGGGTTCAACTAACTCGATCCTATTAATACAGTGAAAAATTTGACTCCATTTCTTGAAATTTCCAACTTTCGTGGCAATTAGCAACATAAATAGATCAAGCTACTTTGAAGGTTTTTTTTTTTTTTTGTTTTTAATAACTTTTTTATTTTTATTATTTTTATTATTTTTTTAAAATGATAACTACACCAGAGAATTAAAAGATTAAATTTTTTTTTTTTTTTTTTTTTGGGTTTGGGTTTCTGAGAAATGAGTTTGGTTCTTCTTCTTCTTTGGTTAGATCTTGATCTTCCTTCTTCTTCTTCTTCTTTACTCCTTGTTCTTCACTATGTTCTTCACCCCTTCACTTTGTTCTTCACCCTGTACGCTTCCTCATTTTGTTCTTACAGTTCTATGGAACTTGAGTTCTAGAGACTCAATTTTCACATTGGAATTAAAGTGTGTAAGGCTCGATTTTTATCCTGAACTCGAGTCTCTTAGATTCGAGATGTTAGTTTCCTAAATAGTTTCGAAAATCTGCTAACTAATGAAATTGCTCCTAAAATGGTGTTAAATGGCAAAAAAAAAAAGTCCCAAATTTATGAATGAAATATTTGATTTTAAATGTATAGTATAAGTATAACATCAATAGATTTTATTTGTTATACAAGTTTCACCGTTATTAAAAAAAGAAAAAGAAAAAAAGAGGAGGGTTATAATACAAGTTAATTTCAATCCTCCTTCTTGGCCCAAAGGGTTAAGAGATTTTAACCTAGTGTAATTTAAATTGGCTGGTTGCCCCAAGGGTTCAACTAACTCGATCCTATTAATACAGTGAAAAATTTGACTCCATTTCTTGAAATTTCCAACTTTCGTGGCAATTAGCAACATAAATTGATCAAGCTACTTTGAAGTTTTTTTTTTTTCAATAACTTTTATTATTATTATTATTATTATTTTTTTTAAAATGATAACTACACCAGAGAATTAAAAGATTAAAGTTTGTTTGGTTGGGAGGATAACAAAATGAAGATTGTATAATTTCTCTAAAGCGATAGGATTGTGGTTGGGAGGATAACAAAATGAAGATTGTATAATTTCTCTAAAGCGATAGGATTGAAAATGTAAATATAATGAAAAAGTTGACCGATACAAAATATTTTGCTTTTCTCGTGTGTGTGTGTGTGTAGAGTTTTTATTTTTATTTTTTGAAGACTTAAACTTAAACTATAACACAAATATCTATTTATAAGAATGAAATATATATGTGAACATGTGATGTTGGTTAAAGAAAAAAAAGAAAAAGAAATACATGATGTGGTTTTCCCTACATATAAAGAAACTATCATGCATGCAGAAACAGGGAGCAACGGATTGAGTTGATTTGAATAAACACCATATAAGAGAAAACTTTCATTTTCATCCTTTTGCACCCAACCAAAAGGACCAGAAGTATGCATTTGAAATTTTTTTTTTTTTTCTGATTTAATGAAAAAAATAAAAATAAAACGCTAATATTAGAAAAGAAACAAGTTTGGGACAATAAAATAGTCAAAAGAATCAAGTTAAATGTTTACGTATCAAAGCACTATTTCATTACTCTCTCTCTCTCTCTCAATAATAAAAAAAAGTAAGGTAGAAACTGACCTGTCAGCCTATGCTAGGCCTGTGAAGGAAATTAAGTGCAGCGTGGGCTATGCCTATGCATTCTTATCAACTGATGCATCGTAGTCCAAACAAAGTCCAAACTTCGAAAGCTCCAAAATCGTTTCCTGTTGCTTGTCAACTTTTATTGTGATTCTTCTCACTCCTTTATAACTCTCCCTGAAGGGTTTTCTATGTTGAGGGCATCGAAAGTTTTTTTTTTTTTGGGTGGAAAGGGCATGGAAAGTTGGAACTTATTAAGAACATTCAACCTAACATGTTTGGAGTAAAAATGAAACTTTGGTCAGGTCATAATCACTCTACCAATTACCAATTTTTTTTTTTTTTTTTTTTTTTTTTTTTTTTTTTTTTTTTTTTTTTTTTTTTTTTTTTTTTTAAATTTATAAGAGTGCTTATGCATATACATGTTTGTAAAAATGCCAAAAAGGGATTTTGTTTATTTATTTAATATTTTTTTCCTCTATGCATAATGTTTCCTTTCCTTAGTTATTTAATAGGCCATTGTAATGTTTTTTCCTTTCCTTAGCTATACTTTGCCATGCTTGGCTGGGCTTTGTATTTGAGCCTGAGGATAATGTCTTAAATCTTACGAAAAAGAAAGAAAATCATGTCTAATATTCTATGTTAATGATTTACTCATGTTCTTAGTGTTTTTAGAGAAATATCCTTTATCGGTCCAAAGGTCTACACGTGGAAACTATCATGATGACTATTATGATTATCATCATCATAGTTTCCACATGTAAACCTTTGAAAATGATAATAAATAGTCAAAATAAAAACTTATGGAACCTTGGTATGAAAGTAGTAATAATTCTAGAGACTTACAACATCTTTCTTCCATAAAAAAAATAGAAATAAGCTGTCCTAACTCCTAACAGACGTAGTAATTCAGCAAATAAAAAAAAAGGCCAATTTGCACTGCCAAGCTGCCCGCCCAACTCCATGCCTATTTTGCAACCGAGCAGAGCAGTAGTGCTATGCAGTGCAGTACTGTCCCACTTTCATAACATAACCTCACTTGCCCTCTTCACTACAACAAATATGACTTTTTTCAAGGGTCAAAACCCTTGAAAAAGGTATTAAAAAACCTTGAGAAAAATTATTTTAAAAGTCCAATTGAGTCTTGATAACCTTCAAAACTTATATCGTCGAAAAGAAAATTTTGAAAGCTTTCGTGGTCCTCAAAACAAGTGCTCTATCTTATTTTGAGGGCCAAGAGACCCTTAAATATATGAGACAGTGAGAGATCTCAGAGAGAGCTTGTGATATATGAGAGACTGAGAGTTTTTTTTTTTTTTTTAAAGGAAGGTTGGGTATTTTATTTAGTTTTTTACCTTTTTTTTTAGCTTCAGGCTATTGTATAGCATATTCTTTTGTTTTTTTAAATATTTTTTTGAAATTTTTTTCAAGGGTTGAAATTTTTTTTTTGGGTATTTTTATTAGGGGTTGTGAATTTAAGAGGATTTACATTTTAGTGACAAAATTAACCACTTTTTTATATATTTATTTCAAGAGTTGTGTTAATTATTTTGAAGATCCTTAATAAATCTAGTAATAGTCATACTTTAGTGTATATTTGGACAAATTTTAGTAACCCTTGAGAAAAAAAGGATAGAAACAGCTCATGTTGTTTGTAGTGCTTGTCTTTTCTTCTCTGTTTCAGAGAACGGTTAAGAGAGAACAAGCAAGCAAGAGATAAAAACCCTATTTTGTCTTTTATGCATTTACACGCACTCTCTCTTTTGCATGGACAACGTATAATGGAAACAACCACCCCCCACCCCCCCCAACCAAAAACCCAACAGGGCCAACACCTTCCAAACCCTAAGCCAGAAAAAATAAAAAGTCCTTTTACCCTAACTGATCCCCCCACAACCTTAACCATTTCTTCAACTACTCTTTAACCATATCTCTAGGATCCTATTACATTAATAATGACACTTTTAATGAATAGCAATACTTAATGTCTGATAACTGAATCATAAAGGGTCCAAAGCACAGAGTAGCATTAAGAGCAACCCTACTTTCCCTACCTTTCGCTTTCATTATCAAGCCCTTCAATTACACCTCTGTCACATTTTATTATTGTCATTACCATTATTACTTTGATCTTGGAAAACTGTGCTGGATCTTGGGTCCCTTCTGCTACATACAACTTCCTTAGCTTTTCCTTTAACACAAAGGAAGAAATACCTCAGATTTCTTACTTTGCTTCTGATTTTCCTTCTTTAACTTTCTTCCTTCAACATGTGTTTGGATCTTTCTCACTCATTTATGTCTGGGTTTTCTAAAGTATTCTAAAGGGCCCATATATGTTGGACTGATTGAGTTCTATGTTATATTGTTCTTCTGGGTCTTTCTTATCCTA
This sequence comes from Quercus suber, assembly GCF_002906115.3. Lineage (NCBI taxonomy): Eukaryota > Viridiplantae > Streptophyta > Magnoliopsida > Fagales > Fagaceae > Quercus > Quercus suber. The sequence goes on from NW_027069484.1 coordinate 2,305,409, forward strand.
TATTTCACATCATGAACTGTATGACTCCAAAAATATCCCACTTTGTTTCTATGGATAAAAAGTGAAAGGCCCTTGTTATAGAATTGCTAGAATGGTCGTTTAAATTGAAGCCAAACCCACTTTGTTTCTATGGATAAAAAGTGAAAGGCCCTTGTTATAGAATTGCTAGAATGGTCGTTTAAATTGAAGCCAAGCTTCTTCCTTTAAGGTTTCCCTTGCTTTCTTCTGCATAAGTATCCATGAAGAGCTTCATTACTACCAGTAATGCTATTTTTGCTGTCTTCATCTTCTGTTTGGTTGCATGGTGCTGTGGACATGAAGACATTGACGTAGCTCCAATGGAGAAAACAGAAAAGGAAGCTCTTTACTCTGCTGTACAGGGCTTTGTGGGTAATTGGTGGAATGGCTCTGGTCTATATCCAGATCCTTGTGGCTGGACTCCTCTACAGGTACTATTCTATAGACTTATCTATTTCATGTCACTTCATATACCCTTTTTTTTTTTTTGGGTGAAAAACTTCATATAAGAATCATTTCCTTCTCTTGTACTTTGAATATAATATTTATAATGATCACTTCAGCTGTTCATTCAAAAGTTTATCTATATTTTTCTGTACGCTATTACTCTAGGATACCGATCAAAATGGTATTCTTGTTGTGTCATAAAAATATATGATTTTCTTTGACATTAAAGTGTAACTAGCATGGGGTAACATCCACCATTCTTTGTTGAAAACACTAAAAGAGTGATCATTGATTTCTTTTGGTACCACACCAAAAAAAAACCATTATAGACACATAAAAAGCTCATCATGGTGGCTATCATTATTATTGTTGTCATCGTTATCATCATTATAACTAGCACACTTTTTTCAATTATATAATTGCACTTTGGGATGATTAGTAAGCTTTCGCAAATAAGACATGGAATTTTGAAAACTTTAAAAATGATTTCACAGATACACTTCAATCATTTGCCATCTGATTACTCATCGTTAGTTGGGGGACATGTCTTTGGCCTACAAACTCATTGAGAAGTGAGAACTTATCATCATTCAGTACGAAAGCTAAAAATGGAACTTGGAATTGGAAGGTTTTAAAGCCTTTTAGTTTTCGACTTACATCCTAAAGCTAAATTTTAGTGAATTTTTTTCTCACAAAATGACAAACTTTGAGGCTCGGGATTATTTTTCACAACAATCTTATGCATTCTTCTTTACCAAATAAATAAATATATAATCATATGCATTCTTTACTGCCCCGTACAGAAAACAGTTACCATGCACAAGGTGAATGGTGATAATAGTTCATTAGCCATCATGACTACATCATTGTAGCCATTACCATTCAACCGTAAGGTCAATTTTGATGTGGTATATTTTAGATACGTGTAATTGCAGTCTCAGGCTTCACAATTTTGTTTGATACATTTTCTTATATTCTTCTACAGGGGGTTTCTTGTGATTTGTTTGATGGGCTTTGGTATGTTACTACCTTGAATATTGGTCCCATTCATGACAACTCTCTTGGTTGTGCCAAAAATTTGGAATTCAGAACACAAGTGTTTGAGCTTAAGCACCTCAAAACTCTTTCATTCTTCAATTGCTTTGTTTCACCCAAGAGGCATCCCATTGCCATTCCATCCAATAGCTGGGACAAACTTGGTGGCAGCTTAGAATCATTAGAGTTTAGATCAAACCCTGGTCTCATTGGAAAAATTCCTGTCAGCTTTGGTTCCCTTGTGAAGCTCAAATCATTAGTGCTACTAGAAAATGGATTAACTGGCAATATACCAACAAATATTGGCAACTTGATCAACTTGAAGCGTCTAGTTCTTGCTGGGAACCGATTTGTTGGTTGGATTCCTGATAGTTTTGGTGGGTTGAATGAGCTACTAATATATGATTTAAGTAGGAATACACTATCTGGGCCTTTGCCATTGACTCTTGGAGGGTTGACCTCACTTTTGAAGCTTGACTTGAGCAACAATCAATTGGAAGGGATGCTTCCAAGTGAGATGAGTAACTTGAAGAATCTGACCCTTTTGGACCTTAGAAACAACAAAATTTCAGGTGGGTTGACCAAGTCATTTCAAGGAATGTGTTCCTTAGAAGAGTTGGTCTTGTCTAACAACCCAATAGGTGGAGACCTAATGAGCCTAGAGTGGCATAACTTACATAACTTGGTCATTTTGGACCTCTCCAATATTGGGTTGACAGGGGAGATTCCTGAATCCATGTCAAAATTAAAGAGATTGAGATTTTTGGGTCTCAGTGACAACAACCTCACAGGAAAGCTGTCTCCAAAGCTAGCTACTCTACCTTGTGTTAGTGCACTCTACCTAAATGCGAACAATCTGACTGGAGAACTTAATTTTCCTGATGATTTTTATAGGGAAGTGGGACGGCGGTTTCGGGCTTGGAACAACCCAAACCTTTGTTACCCGGTTGGGTTAGTGTCAGCTAGCCATGTTCCATATGGGGTAAAACCATGCCAGCAACAGGTCACATTGCTTGAACACGGCTTAAGAACCAAGTTGGCTAATGGGAACATGAATCAAAATTCCCAATTTGTGGCCTCTTTGGGGTTTACAAGCTATGGTTTTGGTGCTGGGATTTGGTGGGTTTCTCTAGTAGAGATGTTGATAGGTTTATTCTTAAATTGTTTCCTATAGTTGTGTCTTAATTGACAGAATTCTTAACTAGAAGATTACCTTTTAGAAGTAAGTATGTAACAGCAATTACATTTTTCTTCCTCGTCCTCTCTTCTAACTCTTTTCTGCAATACCAATGTTTATGGCTATTCATAGTTATGAAAATGTGAATTGCATTATGAATTGATATATTATTCTGTGAAGGAAAAAGAAGAAGAAGGGAGATTTCAATACTTAGGGTATGTTTGGTACACTGAATGTGGATTACAATAGGAATGATAATTTTTATTATTGAGAATAAAATATGATGTAATGGAATAACTAAACATATTCATTAGTTTGATTGTGAATTGTAACTTTAAAATAAAACTTATGATCTATTTTAGGAAATATTTCATTCATATAATTATATTTTTTTATAAAATAATAAATTTTAAATTTTGGAGAGATGAGTTATTTTTTGATGATTTTTTATTTGCATAATTGTTAGGTGGATATGAAAAGTTTATTTATTTAGGAATATATTAATGTTAGAAATTATTACATCTAATAAGGAATAGTTATTACAATTCTTTTAGAGATGAGTAGTTATTCCCCATTTTAAAGAATAGCTATTCAAAAAGAATAACTATTCCCTGTAATAAAAATATGAGAAATGCTAACGAGTACCCTTAGGGTACTCATTAATAATCTATTTAAAGAAAGTTTTTATGGAAAATGAAAAAGAAGTAATTAATATTTTGACAGTTTTTTTCATTCCCCATAAAAGTGGTATAAAAACTTTTTAAAAATAGATTATTAATAAGTACCTTAAGAGCACTCGTTAGCATGATCCTAAAAATATAACCAAACTATTGAATAGTTAAACCATAAGAATAACTGTTATATTACAGTCTCTGTTACAGTTTACCAAATGTGCCCTTAAAGTAGACAATTTAAATTTTCTTTACCACTTTATATTTTACCAATAAAAACTTGCCATTTATATACCTACTTAATTATATTCTACCATTATGTCTTTTCCTAATCTTACTTTATATAATGTATAATTCATATTAAGATGCATCACACCAAAAAATGACAAGACATACAATATATTTATCTTTATTTTCATTATCCACATTAACTTGTCCAAAATAGAATAAACTGCCTAAATTTAGGAAAAAAAAAAAGGAATAAATTATTTAAAAACTAGTATACAGAAGGACAAAAATTGAACTAATCTCTTAAATTTTGTAATCATAAACTAAATAGCTCAATATAGAAAGTGTAGAATTTCAAATATGGAGAACATAAAATAATAATATTGGAATGGAAAAAAAAATTTATTGTGCTATATGTATAATACACTTTATGCCTAATTCGAGTTTTTATGACAAAGAAAAATACATATAATTAATCCTAAATAGATTGTTGAAGAGTCATAATCAGCCTCAAAATTTTGTGATTAAGATTGTGTTACTATATTGTTGGCTTCTTGTAGTTTTATACTAATATAATTTTATGAATTAGACGCACACTTTGGGAGCAATAAAATGGTAAGTTGGACACTCTCACACGATCACAGAAGCTAGATTCATGAAATTATCATAATCAGTCAAATTCAATAACTTGAAGAAAAAAGGAAAGGGGAAAAAAAAAAAACCCTTTTTATATTCGATTGTATGACCCATCTTCCCATTAATAATTTTAAGAATTAGGTGAGAATGAGATCAAGGTTGAAGAAGACTCACCAATGCACCAACCTGCAGTCAAGAATTTAAGATAAGGTATTCTTTTCTGTACCAGATGAATCTTCCTAGTTTCTCCCTTTGTACATTTGCCAAATGCCAACCTGTTCGCTTATAGACAAGATGATTTGCCCCTTGTCATGAACAGAAAATTTGGCAATGTAACATTGCTTATTAATAATAATTGGAATCATGTCCAAGTGACCTTTGTTGGACTAAATACTTTTTTTTAAAGAAATAATTATAATATACTATTAACTTTGGTGTTCAAACTTTTTGCTAAATTAAGTACTTTAATATATAACATTTACATTTTCTTGATAAATCTTTTAATAACTTCTCCAAGGACAGTTTGCTATTGTAAGTCTAGAACTCTTATTTACGAGTTTCCAAATAGCAAAGTAGTAATATTAGATGCGTAGAATTTTTCACAATTCTTTATAAGACAATAAATTCTTTATAAAATATCACTTTTATATAAATTAATCAATATAGAACTCTCTTGTTAATGGGTACCCCTTATTATTATGCACGACAAATTACCTCAATTATAGTGAAAAAAAAATAAAGATAATGAATAATTTTGTGAAATCTGGTTTTCAAATTAAATTAATTTAAATAGGTTTTTCGTTGACAAAACAAGCCAACCAATTTGGAAAGTTGGAATCTACGCTGTGGGCCTTTGGTATATGTTATAGATTGGATTTTACTAATGTGTTTCTTTGGCACATTAATTTTTATTTTTGAAAAAAAAATATTAAAAATTAAAAAATAATAATAACTTTTACCATTTTTGAAAAAATATTTTTAAAAATAAAAAGTTTAACAGGACTCTTATTGATTTCCTATATTGATTTTTCAAAGCGGCAGTTGAATGACTTTAATACGTTGAAAGTGAAATATGGATAACTGGACTTTAGACATAGCATGTAGGTGTAGCCTGTGTAAGTGTAACCCTGTACGTGTACCTTGGAATAAGTATGGCTAGGCTTGTAGCTTGTGTTCAGTGCTTTATGAACATTGTGTTGGAAGATGATGATGATGGTGAGGCTAGGGTTCAGATAAAAGTTAGACAATGTTCAAAACTTTTGTCAGCTAATCTCTGTTCTCATCTCCATGTTCTAGCTAGGTTGATTTCTTCAGTGTGTTCTTAGGGTAATCAAAGTGCCCTCGCTTCTAGAAAATAAATTGAATATTGCTTCCTTGCACTTCAGCCACTTGTTACACACTTTTGAAGTCTAACTTAGCTACTTCTATTCGCTTGTTTATAACTAAGAGTCCGTTTCGTTGAAAGTATAAAAAAGTGAGAGGATAAAAAATAGAGAGGGGATAGAAAAGTGAGAAAATAGAAGAGATTTTAATTTTTTTCATTCGTATTTGGTTGGAAGGTAAAAAAGTAGAGGGATAGAAAATAGAGTCTGTATAAATTTACTCTCATTCCTTTATTACATAACTTATTTTATATAAATATTTTATAAAGGAAAAAATAAAAAGAAAAAACTGGTTCTATGTAAAATGGTTCAAAGCAAGAAAAAAAATTCTGGAAAAAAAAAGTTTAAATGTGAGTAGCAAAGAACCCAAAGAAAAAAAAAAAAGTTCAACAGAACCAAAGATAGAGCCAAAAAAAAAAAAAAAAACCAAGGTTCAACGACAAACAAAGAACCCATAAAAGGAGAAAAAAAAGGGGGAAAGAAAAAAGTATTAATGTTGAATTTACTTTAGGAGAGTAGAAGGGGTTGAAATGTCATTTTTATCAAACCACTTTCCCTCCCATTTTCTCTCCAATTTGGGAGAGCTGAAAAATGGTGGGCCATGGAAGAAAATAGGTGGGTCCTACCATTTTCTCTTCTCCAAAATACTCCAACCAAAACACTCTTTTCACCTAAAATCTCTCTTATTTTCTTTTCTCCATTTTTTATCCTCTATATTTTCACTCCAACCAAACATAGCCTAAAGAAAATTGAATGTTCCTTTCTTTTTTTTGCTGTTTACCAGGGATTCTATTTCGAATCTAAGGAATGATTGAGTTATTTTTGTTCTACCGAATTGGAAGGACAATTTGACCTAGTAGAAGCACTAAAATGATGTGTATGTGTGTAATTACAAATAACAATGTAACGAGAACAATATTAATTAAAGTTGTAGGCTTTCAGCTCATAGCTAGCATTGCCCTTGGACAACCAAAGAGAGAAATTCACAAGAAAGAAAAAAAAATCATATTAACGGATGCCCTTAATTAAGACATGTGTTACTAGACTATTTTACGAAAATTTTGATACAAATTTCATAAAAAATATAAAAACTTATAATAAAAAAATTACTTTTTTCTTTTTCTATAAAAAGTTCTTAAAAATATATCCTAAAGGGTATTAGCATTGGCATTGGGTCTTGCAAATGGTATATGTGGGGGAATTTTAGCATCCAAGCATAAAACAATAAACAAGCCCATTGCCCGGTCTTGTACTTGTAAATTTTTTTACAACAGTGCTACATTAAATGACATAATATTAAATTCTCTTTTCTCTCACTCTGTTAGCCATATAGTTCTTCTTTTCTTTTATTTTTTTCTCTGATTCTCCTCTCTCTCTCTCTCTCTCTCACATATATATATCTCTCTCTCTCTCTTGTTCAAAGCTTGCCACTGAAGCTGGGTTGGATTTGGAATGGTCACGACGTGGCAAAGATTGGCGTGGTTACGGCATGGCGAGATCAGCGTGGGCACGACGGATTCTGATGGGGTTGTTTGATTTTTTGCTAGTAATTTTTGTCTTTTGGATTTTGATGAAATTTGGGTTGTATTTGGATTGGTTGGTTGGACTAACGTGGTGGGCAGTGGGTTGTTTGGTTGTTTTTGCTATGGGTTTGCTTGGTTTCTGGTGGGTTTTGTTTGTTTGTTTGTTTTTATTTATTTATTTATTTATTTTTGGTTCTGGTGGGATTTTGTGGGCAGGGGTGGCATGGTAGGCATGGTGGTGGCATAGTGGTGCTTGGGTTGTTTGGTTGTTGAGAGAGTGACAGAGAGGCATGGATAGAAATTAGAGAGAGAGGAGAGATAGATAATTTGTTTATTATTTTATTGTATAATTTATATTATTTTAATGTGTCTTATTGTAAAATAAAAGTTGAGATGTTGTGTGTATTGTAAAATGGTATGGTATAATAGATAAAATAGCTTTCGAAATGGTAAAATAGAATAGTTTGAAGATATCAGATGTGTCCTTTTAGGAAATATTTTTAGATGTATTTTATAAGAAAAGAAAGAAAAACTAATTTTTTTCAATTTTTATATTTTCTATTAAAATGGTATTAAAAGTTTAAAACTTTCTTAAAACACATTAACAAATATCATAAAGATACCCGTTAACTGGATTCAGAAAAATAAGTTAGCATGTTTGCTTATTATTTTTAAGCAACTATTGTCAGAATTTAGTTCCTGTTTTTTTGGGTGCATTGTGAAATATATATAGTTTAATCCGAAGTTGAATTTATACCTTGTTTCCATTAGATTTTCAGAACGTTAAATGTCACTTATACTTCGGATAAAGAAATTAGACTTGTACTGCTTATACGTACCTCTCTGGCATTAAAAATGTCACTTATTTCTATAATTCTACGTGATGTCACTTTATAAAACAAAATTAAATTATCAGTTGAAGATTGAAGAAGCAAAACTCTTTTGTTAAGAATAAATAAAATAAAAAAAAACACCACAATTTTAA
>NW_027069484.1:2316102-2320607 GCF_002906115.3 Quercus suber
TGTCTGCCAATGAGATCTATACTAAACTTTTGTCTTTTTTATTCGCTTCTTGTACAATACAAGCAAGGAGCACCTAGCCCGAGGTTTTTTTGGGGGGGGGGCTTTTTAAAAAAATTCTTAGTATGTGTGTATACAAAGAAAAATTTCAATTTGCCCCAAAATATGCAATCTTGGCCCCCTCCCCCGAAAAAATTATAAATTGGCCCATGAAATCCAAAAATATATGTTCTATTCTATCCCTTTTGCCCAATACCCAGAATAATTACAATAACTTTGGATAATAACAAAATAAATTAAAGCACAAATTTGGTCCAAAAAAAACCAATTGCCCAAAAAATAATATGAATTACCTGCAGACAAATAAACCCAATTGCCCCAAAATAACGTGAATTACCTATAGACAAACTAAATTGACAACAAAAGTAAAACACAAATTTGACATTATCAAATGTATGAATTTCAATGTGAACTATGAAGTGCTTAATGTTATATTTTAAGTTACTTTTAAAAAGTTTTTAGTTATGTTTACTGTAATAGTAAGGTTTATTTTTTTATTAAAAAAATTATATAATAAGTTTGTTGTAATAAATTGTTTGGTAATATTACTTTTTAAGAAATGAAAGAAATTTGAGACAGAATTGCAAGTTCATGATGGGAAACACAAGCTGAGCTATCTATATATGACTATATGTGACGGTGTTAGTTTTAAGGTCTTAGGTTTTATGTATTTAGAACTCTAATTGTAATGTTGGCAAACCATGATTAAAATAATGTATTTAGTCTTGTTAGGCTTGCTCAAAGTTGGTTTATTATTGTAAAGTTGGAATCGAGTGGCTGCAGAAGTACTTGGGACTTTCGGCCTGGCTCGATCGATCGAAGAATAGACTCGATCGATCGAAAATCGCACAGGTTGATTATTCTGCAGAATTTTCAACTCAGCCCTACTTCATTAAACGTTTAGGGTTTTATGTTTTTACCCTAGGTATATAAACTAAACCCTAGCCACGTTTTTTAGTGTTGCTCCAATTGTATTGTTGCTCATACATTGCTGTTTGTGTAAATCTCTTGTGAGATCTAGAGGAGCTTTCCCTTACACAAAGCTTAGGGTTTTCAAGTTAGAGATAGTATCAATATCTTGATGATCAACTTGGTTGCTACCATTGAAGTTTAAGGAATATCAAGCGTGGTGCTTGTAGCTGATTGAAGAATCCAAGAAAGAAGGAGTCCGTGGATTTGGAGCTTGCACGTGGTCGTGTCAGTAAGTTCTACTGGTGGGTAGCATAAGGAAGTCAAGCGAGGAGCTTGTAGTCCTTCTGTATGAACTTCGATTCTTTCGCATAGTGGATTCAGGTTTACCTTGAGGATAGCTAGGTCAAATCCTCCCAGGTTTTTACCGTTGATTTCTTGGTGATCTATCATTGGTGTCTGTCTTATTATTTCCGCAGCTTTATTATTTTGATATGATTATTGATTACTTTAACCTAGAATGCATAATTTGACTAAAGTAACAACTTGACTAATTAATCTAGGCTAACCAATCTGGTTGTTTTAAGGGGTCAAAACCGTTCAAGTGGTATCAGAGCTGGTAGCTCTTTGTTGGAGATTTCTTGATCTCTAAGTTGATCCTTGACCCCTGTTGTCATGGAGCATGGACACTCTCTGTTTGTTCCTCCTCATTATTGATGGGAAAACTATGCTTATTGAAAAGTAAGGATGAAAGCATCCTGAAATCCATTTATAAGAGAGTCTGGAATTCCTGTGTAGGAGTGGCAATATGCTTCTGAAAAAGAAGCAGCTGGCTTCAATAGCAAAGTTATGAATGCCATCTTCAACGCAGTTTTCCATGTAGGAATTTAAGAGGATCTCTAATGTTGAGATTGCTCATATTGCTTGGAAAATCCTCCAAACTGTGTATGAATAGCACAAAGGCAGTTAACGATCAATAAAATTGCAACAATTGACTCTAGATTTGAAAGCATTAGAATGTCTGGTGATGAATCTTTTGATGATTCTATGCTAAATTAAATGATATTGTCAATTCTGCTTAATATTGGTGAAGTCTATGATCAACCTAAAATTGTTAGGAAGATTCTTAGATCTTTTAACTGAAGACTTAGACCCAAAGATGCTGTCATCACTGAAAGCAGATGTGGACTCCATCCCTGTTGATGAGCTTGTAGGATCCTTCAATCCTATGAGTCTGATCTACCTAAAGTGAACAAATCCAAATCAATGGCTCTTAATGTCAGTTGATAATGTTGATGTGGTGGATTGATGATGATGAGCTCTCTGCTACAGAGATTGCCTATCTTGCCAAAAACTTTAAGAACTTTCTTAGAATATCAATAGAAAGGCAAGAGGTACTTACATTGCTGAACCTAGAAATTTTAGGAAGAATGATCCCACTAAGGTTAATAACTTTGAAAAACCTAAAGAAAAAGTTGGTCAATTTTCAAATAAACTCCTTGGGTCCTCAGTGTTTTGGCTGTCAAGGGTATGGTCATGTGAAATCTGAATGTCCTACATTCTTGAGGACTAAGGGTAAATCTATGGTTATAACCCTATATGATAATGAGATTTCTGATGATGAGTCCGGTGGTGTACGAGGATGGAAACTTCATTGCTTTCACGGCTACTGCTGCTATAGTCTCAAACTGAAGAGCATATCTGTCTGAGTAGATGAGCCTTTACGACATTAAAGTTTGTTATAAACTTAATCTTGTTTTCTTTCATAATTTAGTATAGATTTGTGTTGTTTGATTTTCATCACTATCTCGACTAAACTTCAATGACTAAAATTGTTTATAAGTTACAACTGCACACTCTTAGCACGATGATCATTCTACAAATATAAACGTTTGTGGAGTGTAGAGGGTAAAAATCAGGATTTAAGTCTTCAAGATAGAATTTTACATACATATATATACTTAGAAAAAATATATTTTCGTTTTTTTATTATATTATTGGTGAGTTAACACACACATTAAATGAATTTTAAATTTAATTTAGACATCAACCTCCACCCGCATTTTTGAGAGAAAGAAGTGCCTCTTTTCAAAATCTTTGGTATACACTTAGACTAAATCATCTTAGTAAGGAAAATGTTATGGTTTTTGTGGGGCCGGTTATCCAAAAAGGTAATGTTGAAATTGTAGGAAATGGGCTTATGGCCCAACGACCCAGTCCGAGGACGTTCATCTGTCCGAGGATGGTTAAAGAAAGATATTGTGGGAATAGTACAAGAAGAAGAGATGGAAATTATATGTAATGGCCCAAAACGCGTCCGAGGATGAGACCCATCACGGATACCATGATCCGAGGTAGATGTAACTATCTTACTATTCAGGGTACTCCGTAAAGTTATATTAGAACTGAAAAATGAATACAAAGCAAAAGAGGAGCAGGGAGAAATAGCAAATATATTCTAAAGCTGCTGCCTCCACATTAAATGCTTCCCAACTAACTCTCTGACTGTATTAATGTGGCGGTGATACCTGAACAGTAATCAGACAGCTTTATGGTTGCTGATTGAAGGTTCTGGGAGGTGTTAGATGAGATAGGAAGGAGTTCCTCGAAGTTCACTTGCACGTGTATGGTGAAAAGGAGATGAGGGTTGTAATATAGAAGGGAAGAGAAAAGGAAGAAAGGAGGAGGAAAAAAAAAAGATTAGAACCCCAAGGAACAAAGGAGAAATCACAGAAATTCCTAAAAGAAAAGGCCAAGGATAGTATTTTCTCGACTGGTTGACCTTGAATCTTCTAGGCTCCGTTATTATGATACTTTTTCCTATGTAGTAGAACTAGTTCTTGCACCTACGCTCTATAAATTCATTATTTGGGCTTAATGGGTTAGAAACCCATTCCTATTCTGGGTCCAATCCAATTTGAGTCCCTACAATTGGCGCCATCTATGGGGAGAACTTGATCTATTTGTAGGGAAAGGCAAGTGTGGCGGTTGTGATGGAAGGGGGAGCAATGCAGCAGCCAGTAGTGGGCCTACAGCAGATGAATGTTAATCCACATTAGGTAGAGTTTAGGGGGTCTCAACATGGTAATCCGTTAGTGATCCTTGAACGAAGAGGGGGTCGTGAGGGATGCGTGCGAACAACCTATACTGATAGAAGTCACTCTCAAGGGAAAAGCCATATTTCCCATTGTAAAATGTCTTCCCCCCTAGATCGAGGGTTTTACATGGAGTCGCCACTTATTTAATTTAAAAGGGAAAATAAGAAAACCTCTAATAAAAAATAATACTTCTTTTGTATTAATGTATATTGCATTTTACATCAAATTTGTAACAAAAATTTACAATGCTTTTTTGTCCTAGATACAATCTAAAAAAGTAAATTACATTGCTTTATTCCCTAGTTACAATCTAAAAAATGTAAAATTACAAGAGCATAGTCTATAACCCTTGATCTTGGTTGAGGCTAATTTACGAGATGGGAAGGGATTAAGCACCCATCTCGCCCGGTAAAAACCGGTCTCCTAGGTTAAGGTGGCCAA